>NC_065530.1:52984858-53298993 GCF_020184175.1 Aphis gossypii | reverse complement strand
ATGACCAGGTACCTATACTATCCACGTCGCATGTTCGTTTCCAACAGGATGTACCTGTGTTACATTACAGACACTATATAGGAAGGTCTACAACAAGCTATAAGGACTCGATCGCTGACACTGACGTTATCTCGACGATTTTTCTTTACTTTGTAAAAATCGCCGCCTATATAATAAACATGCAACACGCATTTAAAACGTTGAGGTATTTTAGTTTCATCTTGACGTTGTGGTTGCTCCGATCGTAACGATGTTATTATTTCCATACTCTGACCTGAAACTCATGAGTAGAAGTTATAATAGTTATGTATAGGTACGCAGTTTTATCAATACACAAAATAACAATGTTATTACGAACAGTGGTGAAACTATAAAGGTTGCGTGGTATGGGCGATCGTCAAATATATAGGTTCAAAACCGCATAACAAATCAATAATAGTTTTCATTTTTTTCCATAGAAAAACCGTAATACAATATTTTCTAACAATTCATACAAATAATAATTGTTCTATAATTTTGAAACTTTGGAAATGCATATGCAAACTATATATACATACCTAGGCTATTTATGGCAGTAACAACTATATAGTCAAAAATATATCAATCAGTAAATAATATTTTCAAAACGTTCAATATTTCAGCTTCACATTGTTACGTCGTAAAGCTCATGTTAGAATAGCCTAGGGGTAATATCGGAATGAACAATTTTTGCTTTACAAACGAGTCTTATGAAATCATAGTGCAATAATAGTTATTTTACTTGTTTATATCATAATTTATACACATTTCTAGTTATATACGTATAGGTGTTTCTAAATGAAGTAATAATTATATGAAAAATATTCAAATTATTAATATATCTACGTACCACTAAAAGATAACAAAATATATAAGGTGGTAAAATTAGGTAAGTATACAAAAGTTGCATTATATAGTGTCTTATTTACATATAGAAATAGTAGTGTACTGCAGATATTATGACTTTCTGATATCTAAAATCTAGTAAAATGTGCAGGAGCCAGCAGTTACACTTAAAGTTACATTTCTAAATGGTATATAATCTTAACATAAATATTATAAGTAGGTAGATTATAGTAGTATTTGAGTGTGGTTATATAATGATAAGACCATTACAATTATTGTATTCACGAGCTCGGAGCCGTATAATTAAATATGTGTTTTTTTTCTAATCGAACTCTTGTGATGTATAAATTATTACCTGAAATTGACTCGAAAATGAATAAAGTCGACTTATTGTAGTTACATATTGGAATTAATAATAAAAGTTGGCATTAAATATCACTGTGTTATTTAACATTTGATGATTAAAACTATAAACCTATATGTATTTTGAAATAACCTATAAGAAGCAAAATCGTACCTAAAAGCTTTCATTGCTAGATGGGTAGGTATAATACTATAATAGATTACATTTAAAAGGCGGTAAATGCGCACCGCCTGCCATGCACCGGGCTGTTCGCAGATGCCTTTAATATAAATGTTCGACTTAAACAACATATAGCCGCTATATTACGTTATGTATCACACACGTACTGTGCCGCCAGAGTAATATTGACGTAATAATAAAAAAAAGTAACATGAATTTTTTATAATAGTATTATGTATCAAATCGGTTGTTATTCGTATACATATTCTGCACTCCTGTAGCTATTGTATAATATGTATATTGTTATTCATATTTATAATTCATGATGTATAGGTAAGATTATAGTAATACACATAATATATTATTTAGGTATCTATCATATATCACCGTTTTTATTATACAAAATTATTAAGTATATGCATTTATACTAAACATTTTATAATAGGTGTATGATGTTGCTTCAGTAATAGAATACAAACATTTTTCTACACTAGCTCAACTGCACAAATTTAAGATGTAAAATATATGTTTCTCATAACTATCTCGTTAGGTCTTGTTCATTAAAAAAAACGTTGGTTTATTTAATCGTTAGTAGTTCCAGTTATATAATGCTATTAAAAAAATGCAACAATATATTATATGTATCATAGTAACAATGTGAGCTCCACCGAAAAATAAACTTGATTTTTGATTTTTTTTTTTTTTTTGTAAAATAGGTATTCATCTAGTGGCTTTTGAAAGTGAGAAGTTGACTTTCTAGTTTTCATTTCACGATTATATGGGTTTTTTTTTTTGCGTAGACCCAACGCCAAAATATCATATTAATCAAATTGAATTAGGTTTATTGTACCCTGAAAGTGCAATATAAAATGCACATTTGTTTATAGCCTATACGTGCGTATAATCCACGTATCTCCGTGAAATACTCCCGCGACAGGAGATTCGTCTAGTTTTCACCGCGTTGACCGTAAAACGATTATCGCCGAGCCACGGAACTTAATCGTCCCGCTGAAGCCACACACCGCCGCGGTAAGGCGCTCTTTTGCAGCCCGTGTAAGTATACACGTACATATATATAGTATTATATACGTATGGTATACTGTAATAACGACCGGAGTTCAGTCAGCTGTGGTCTCACGTTACTTCGGTGAAATTCCAAAGAGTTTGTCGATTATGTGAGCGTAATACATTATATATAGGTAGATATATATATTATATAATACATATATACATACATGTACGTCTGCGTGTACATGCCGAGCTATAGCTTTACGCCTACAACTATTATTGTATCGCGTACGCGCGGGCTGTAAAACGATCGCCTGCTCACATGCCTACCCCTCTTCAACCCTTTTGTTCGCCGGCCGAACCGAGGAAGGGGCGTTAAACGCGCCCGAGTTTCCCTCCCCTCCGACTCGCGATCTTAACGGCTCCCATTAAAATAATCGCGACCGACGACCGTGGCCGCCGCACGCGGTGGTAAAGACATTATTTTCGGTCATCACCTCCACCGTCTCGAGGCATCTTGCCATCGCACTGTCTCCGCTTCCACTGTCAGCGGATCTTTCTCGCGGCGCTAATCGACATCGGCGGCGGTGGCGGCAGTGGACGTTTATGAGACTTGCGAGACTTGTTGTTGGCGCGCGCGCAAACGGCCGGTGATTAAAAGTTTTCCGGCGAAGAAACCGCTTCGGCGAAGCGATGCGCGATTTTCTCCGCCAATCTCATCCCCCACCCTTACCGGTAAGTAGCTTCACCACGTGTGTAATGACACATCCTTCGTTAATTTTCATACATTATGAATATATAATATAAAATATACGAACGTATGTACTGCTGTACGGTTACACACGCGATGTATCGTAAATAATAATACTATATGTGTTTACACCTGATGCTGCAGGTTTAGATTTAACTGTATTTATTATTTACGGGTTTCTTTATAATTATCATTATTTTATCGTCGTCTAGAGAGCAATATGAGCGTAATGATCAACATTTGTAGTGTCGACGAAAACTCACAAAACGTGCGTGTGTGCTATATTGTAGTAACCATTTTGAATAATTTGTATTGTTTTTTTTTTTTTTTTACTCTAAGATTACCTAAGTTACGAATTTACTTATCGATTGCACGGCGTATTACAGATATGCTAAAATCTACAAACCGGTCCAAGTTCTAACCATGTGCCGCATAGTGATAACTTATTTCGAAATTTTTGTATTCTGGTTAATAGTTTGTTGTATCTTATATTTCAATTATCATATTATAACTATCACTATTATTTCTTAGGTAGACGAATATTATATTTTTTTGTCATGATTTAATTCGTAGTAATTAGGAATGATAATAATATTAACTGGTATATTACATAAAATATGTATATTATACTTTTGCCAGGTTGTTTTGAGTATATACAGATGGTTGTTTATATTTTTTTTTTTAGATCAAGGGAATTGTGGCTGACTATACGAACTTATACTTATACATCGAACATATGTAATTTATATTATGGCTTGTTTTCGGTGCTCAGAGAACTGTCGACGCGTTTCCCACTAAAAGAGGTCAAAGAGTTTAATTATCGGCCAACTTTCAATTTTTAATTAGTTTATTTAAGTTCAATGCACATCAATCATTTACGTGTTTGCTCACTACACATTACATCATTGCCGTGTAATATCAACACAAATTTTACGTCAATGCAACTACAATTTCAAACCGTATAGATTCTGGAGTAATTGCGTGAGCGTACGAAATCTTCGAGATCTTTAATTGTATGCATGATGAGCGGATGTCAAAGCTATGGGCAGATGATATATCTACGTTATCTAGAAGATATATCTTTAGATAATCTAATTACGGTTAATATATATTATGCATATACTTTTATATTTGTTTGAAATTTAAGTACCAAGTACGTAGCAGTTTCTAAATGTCACACCAATTATCATATAATATTATTTTTACCGTCGACATTTTCTTTTGTTATGTAATTAATAACATATTAACGTATAAAATAATTTATTATTAATAATAATAATAATATTAATGTGTAATGTCAATATATATGTTAATATTTAATTAGGTACTTAATACTCATTTTAAATACTACTCAAACAAATATTCAAATAATAGGTGTCTTTAATAATAATTATTATTTTTATTTAATTATTTAATTATTTTCTATAAGTAATTATAATTTATATATAGAGAGCACCTGTTTATAATGATATAATACAGTTACTTACGTTTAAGCACATCTGTAGACTGTAGTCAACAAAAATATTTTTCACACTTTTATATAGTAATTAATGCGTATTTTTTGGTGATACGTGGCTATACAAATAATGTGCTTTAAGAAAAGACAATATTTATATATATTAGCTGGTAAACAGTTTATATAAACGCTAATATAACGTCAATATACGCTGTATACATATATTCGCCTTACCTGAAATTTAGTTGATGATTTTATGTTTATAAAAAATATATTTATAATAGTAATCGTCTTCTAGATAGATAATAAGTGCAGCTACCAATATTCATGCATCTCGTTAAAAACAGACGAAATAATGTATTATTTTATTTTATATTTTACGATGGAACGAGACTGAGCATTAAGCTGCAGACACCGTAAAAAATCATCGTTATAAATTTGTTAGAAAAAAAAAATGATAATATTGTGATTTGTCAGCCACGTATCAGGTAACAGGTATTATACACGTGTGCACATAAGCACTGATTTTAATTGGCGTTCTACGTCTATATTATATATCATCTATTCATCTCCGATGGAATAGAAAACTAGTCTTTTCTTGACAGTTTTCGTGCGTCGGACATGCATAAATGAATCATAACATATTACAACAAAAACCCGTAGGCTAAAATTAACTGTGAACGAAAGATATCTGCAGTATATAAATAATACCTATGTATAATATAATATATGACGCAAATCATATACGTACCTACGTCCTACGCCGTAAATCTTATTGATATTTGCGCAATAATAAGTACAGCTAGTTTGATGATGTTCGACAAAAATAAAACACGTCTAAAGATGTGATTTTTTTTTTAAATTCCAATCTTATTTGTCAGTACAAACACAATCATTTTTGTCAAAATAAATGTTCTTCGTGATAATATTGGTTACTTTTGCAAATAAGTCCAAAGTCGTATCGTTAATATTTAAATGTAACATTATCATTTTTAAGTGATAAAAAAAAAAAATATACATATATATTAAGTGAAAATATAAGTTGTAAAAAAAAAGCAAACAATTTTAATTGGCCGTTCAGAACAATGATTTTTTGAATGATAAAAAGTTGAGAATCATAATGTCAACATAAAATAATAAGAAAAAAAATAGAGTATAAATAAAAAAAAATACTCCAATACTTAAATTTAAGATAGTGTTAATGATATCAAATTAATACAACGTAGTTAAAAACTTAAAAATTCAATATTTTAAAATAATATAATGATTTAAATATTTCCCTACCAATGCAAGTACCTATAAAATTACAATCAGAAATTTCAGGTATTTAATGTTAATTAAACGCAGTATATCTTGTAGTTTATTCTCTTACGAAATATAAAATGTTGATCGCCGAGAGAATAGTCGGTAATAGTGATTTCACGTCTTTTTAACAAAGTGGACAAGTAGGTACCATTATTCTGTAAGTACAGTAGGTGTTGGGTTTACCATGTCATTGAGTAGGACACTGTGTTAAATTTGAATTCAACTATAAATCATTGTAAACGAAAAACGATTTTAAGTAGATGTAGCCTATATTATTATCTATAAAAAATATTAACATAACATAGGTAAGTTTGATGAATATTTCAAGAATACCCATATGATTATTCTATTTTTGAAATTGATTACAATCCGCGAGAAAATAAAAAAGCCTTCAAGTCGGTAAATGCTTTGCTATTTACCATGTAGGTGCCGATGAGTGTACTCATGATTGAGTGAGTAGGTTCAGTGCGTAATGGGAAGTTTTAGGAAGTGTATGAATTATTATTACTTAAGCATTTCTTTATAATAAATTATCGGGGATTTTTACAGAATGCCAGGTCTATTTATAAAAAGCCCGATGTGACATGTAATGTAAACTTTTTTTTAAACATATTCATAAACTATAGATGTTTATACAAATTTTCAAATGGAACAATAAACCAATCACGATGATTACTGCAGGTATTTGTGTCGATCCTATTATTCATAAACATATTTTATAATGTAAAGCGCGTATATATAATATCATATTATTATTATTTTCTAATATGATATTATGAGGTGGCGGGCTGCAAGAGAAAAAAATGTACTATTTACTCCATGGCGGTGGAAGTGGTGGTTATTATTAATTCGGTCGGTCGACGGCGGCGATAAAATAAAAACCGCCGATGGAGCGGGCCCCGTGGGCGGAGTAGGGCGTCGTCGGCCGGGACGCCGAGGGGGGCTCGGTCGCTCGCTCGAGTCGCTGACTGATGGCCCGGCATCAATCAACAGTCGTGCGCGCATACACCGCCGCACGAGAAGCATACGGCGGCGGCGGCGGCTAGAAGGGCTCTTGGGGGTTGCGCGCCGGCAAGAGAAAACTAATTATAAAAAAAAAAATATATATATATATTATATATATAATACAGTGTATACCTTTGCCACCGCGAAGGCCGGAGAAGCGAATGCGAGCAGGGAATATAGAAAAATCGCCCGCCGAGGAAAACTAATGGCGTTCGTCGTTAAGAATAATATTATTATTCGGTAACCGATTTATAATATTATTATTATTGTTATATAAACCCAAATATATAAGTTATATTGTACCTCGCCGTATCCAAAGTTAGGTGGCATAACGATAATAATAATTAATATTTGACCTTCGGTTGTAGGGTTTTTTTAAAATATTATATATTGTACAGATCACGATGACTATAATATAGCAATAATTATATGACTGCAATTCGTATGCGAATACCTTGACGGGGCTCCTTTTGTTATTTTGTTTTACCTACTCGCTAAATTTGATTTTTTATCATTCGATTTGACTTCGACAATAACACCCAAATAAAATAAAAAATTATTCAATATAGCTTCACTCCTACTATATGTATTTATATAATGAATAATAAAACTTGCTTCATACTTGCAGATATTATGCTATTAACATAGTATAGGTATATCAACTTAACTCACAGTCGGTGTGTGCAGCAGCGGTCAACTTTCGTTGAAGGGCGAATGGAGATTGTTTTATACTTTAGTCAAATTATTATTGTAACAGCGTGTTTGATTAACGACTAGGGCGTGTGCGTATACCGGTTGAGAAAAACTTGTGGGGTATCCTGCACGCGTGTTTACTGCAATGTCAGTAAGGATAATGTAATTTTTTTTATGATTATTATTATCATTTTTTATTATTAATTAAGTAGGATTATTAAAATGCATTCATTTACAGAAATTCAAATAACAACCCCGCAAAACTACGTTAAACATGATAAATGAGGTTTCGCTACGCGGCAACCATGTCACTTTTATGATTGAAAATAAATCGCAACGTTAACTATATATTATATCCTGTCTAAAGTTTCAGATAAATCATATAGATACTGCACAGGCGCACACGTATGTATCTATGTGTGAACTGTGCAGTGTACAAATGTTATATTTTTGCTCTGCCTTCGTAAATTCATCAACGTCCATCAATCACTTCTACAGTATATAATAACATGTATATAGGTAATGTGTATTTATTTTCAAACGTTTCGATTGTATTAGTGTACTACATTTATACCGGAACAATTGCAATGTTTTCGTATAATAATTGTGTTTTGTGAAAGTAAATACATAATTTTTGCTAAAACGTGGTGAAAGCTTTATAAAATATGACATTGTGACTTGCACAATAATAAAACAAAAATAATGAACAATCGCAATAGTAATTACCTACCTATATAGTTAGTTACACCTCCTATAATTTTTAGTTGATAGCGTCGAACTTCATAGCAAAATATATAATACTTTCTTCTCTTGACGGTAGAAAAATACCGGCTTCACTTAACGAACCTATTAAAAAAAAAAAATTAGGCATAAAAACTATCCGCTTCAATCTAATACATAATAATATATATTATATATAATATATAATGCATTATAATATGATGGGTTAAGAGAATGTCGTTTACACCTTCGACCGGAATTGCATTTTTATGTTATTTTAATGACCATTTCACATGAACGCCTACGCATTCGGTCGTTACAGACGCTGGAAATTAATAGGTAGGTTTATTATGGAATAAACTTAAGTCCAGCTAAAATTACGAAAACATGAATCTATTATAATTTCTAATAATTGTGACCCAAAAATCTTAATCCCGATGAAAGAAAAACGAAGTGTTGTCACTATACGATGTACAACCTTCAATAAAACCAAAAAAGTCAATCGAAACAATATTATTATATTATAATTATATAATTATGAATGAATTCCAAAAGACCCATACATTACTTTACCCTCTAAGTGTCTCCGTTTAAAACAAATCAATTCCTTTTTTCATCATTTATCTATTATAAGAAAAAATTTCAATTTGATGTACTATTTTAAACAAAATGTGTAAATAAAATATGTGGAATATAATTTAAATATTTTAAAAATGCCTTTTTTTTTTAAATATTATGTTTCTAAATAATGTGAAAAATAGAATATTAAAACTAAGTAAAAATAATTGTAAAGCCAGTTGTGATTCTAAATTTAAATGCATTTATATAAATAAATCTCGATTGTATGCAGAATTTTTATAAATAATTCGTAAATATTATGAGTACTTTGAGCTTTCAATATATTTTATAAATTAGTTTTAAAAGTCGATATATCGTGCTCATGTATCACAATTAAAAAATAATTGAATGGTCTATATTTTTGAAATAAAATATTATTCTGAAAACTATCAATAAACTTAACTGGAGCTCTAACTTGATCAATATTCAATAATTATTAATTTATTTTATTTAAATACCTTTATTTTAATTTCTTTGAAAATTAAAATTAAAAAAAACGGCTGTTATTTCAAAATGTCCAAAAATTTAATTTCCAAATAAATATTATTTAAAGTGTTATTTTTTTTAAATTTATAAATATGCCATATTTATATAAAAGTTGTTTTATAAATTATTATTGAAAAACCTGAATCAAAGAATTACATAATATAATGAATGATGATATTGTATATCATTCATTAAAATATATTAAAAATATCAACTACAAATATATATTTTAACTTATTCTGTACAGTGTCAGTAAGTCTGCGTAGATGAACGGGTTTTCAATCATATTGAAATTTTTTTTTTATATCTGTATCAAGAAAATAATATTGGTATACATATATTATATACACTCATGTTTTGTTAAGTTATAATATAGGTATGATACAAGTAGATATAATTTTGGAACCCGTGCATATAGAATTCGGTTTTATACAATTAAAATAATTTTTTTACACTTATTACCAAACGTGTGGATTTTCTTCGATTTCTCCGAACGTCCTTACGGTGGCATGTGTTTTGTAAGCTAATAAGACGCTAGGTGAAATAATGATTTCAGCTTAAATCCAAATTTGTTCATGTGTGGAGATTGCCAGGTATATACAGACGCGGAAAAAAAGTACCTGAATAATGCTAAGTGATGAGTACCTACACATATATACATATTGATATGTATTTATTTATAGAAATCAGCGAAATAACAACGAGCGGCGTATAACGATGATGACGGTTGTAATTATTAGACGACGGACCGTGAAGATAGAGGGAGTGAGAAACAGAGATAGAACGAGAACTTGTGGAGAGGGCGTGAGAGAGAGACCCGCAGTGCAGTTCGGTCGCGGGGAGCTCGAGCGTTGCGGCGACCTTTCCCGTTTGATTTATGTTGGCTGCGGCCTCGGACGTTTACAAATCGGTCGGCGGCGGTGTACTCGCGAATTTATATCGACGATTCGTCGTATACATGTATATAAATACACTATATACGCGTATACATAAATACTATGTGCCAGGAGGAGAAAAAAAAGTAAATATATATATACCGTCTTTTCGGAGCACACTGATCGACCGACGACGACGACGAAGACGACGACGAATCGTTCGACCGCCGAAGAATCGTTATTATCCTGCGAAAGACGTAACGCGATTCATCTGAAGCCGGCGCCACTGATGCATATAATACAGCGCGTATAGTTCCATCTCATTTTAGTTTATTCTTAAACATATAGGCTTATTTGTTCATCCTCATTCCACGCTTTTCAGTGCGGAGGATACCTTACCCTATTACCTATGTCACCTTTATCCGAGTTAAATCACATTACCTACAGTAATATTCATACTTTTTGAGAGACTGTATAATAGTCGATCTAAATATTCCTATCTTTATTCCAAGAACAGTATTTTAGGCGCCTCCACACCAACGTGCAACGTATTTATAATTTACCTAAACCGACGATGTATATATATATATATATTTTTAATCAAAATAATTAGTTTTTTCGTATACGGTTTTTGGCAACTCGATCTTTTTCGACTCAACCACAACGGTTGGCGCTCTGTGCAAATGCTTATATTTTAATTACTATACATTAATCCGTGTCTGATTTTTGGTATGTACATTTCGTTTTAAATATAAACAAAGATATGTCAGACAATAATTTTTAAACCTAACAGATATGGCCGTAGCTAAATAATTTACAATTTTTTTTATGTAGGTACTTCGAGAATTATTTCAACGAGAGTATCATGATGAGTAGAAATATTAACCTATAGATCGTTTGTATTTAATGTAGGTATTAAGTTATTTAAATGTTATAAATGTTATAATACACAAAATTGTGTGTAGATCTTTAATATTTTTTGGTTTAAAATATAGTATAAATACACCAATAAGTATAATTCATACACATACGCTACTAAAATATATTGTTATAACGACTTAGCGTATAATCTACTAATTATAATTTATTATTATGCTCATCATTATGCAGGTGAAATAAATTAATATATCTTTAAAAATGAGTAATTTAATACAAATAACATAAAAGTTTATTAAAACGCTAAATTATGTGTATAGAATATAGTAGA
Organism: Aphis gossypii; assembly: GCF_020184175.1. Classification (NCBI taxonomy): domain Eukaryota; kingdom Metazoa; phylum Arthropoda; class Insecta; order Hemiptera; family Aphididae; genus Aphis; species Aphis gossypii. The sequence goes on along the minus strand of NC_065530.1, from coordinate 53,287,482 downwards.
ATATAGATTTGGCAATAATTATTGGTCAAAACTTAAATAAAAATACAATACATAAAAATTAAAAAAGAAGAAAATTTATTTGGAAATTTTAATTCTATCTAAATCTGTAATTAGAGTTATAAAGAATTGCTGAAATAAATAAAAAATGATAATTTTGAATTTTTTTAAATTAATATTGGGTACCTACGTTGTAATCACCAAATAGAAAAACCAATTCAAATACTGAAGGTCTTTCCACAGAAATATTTAGTATTACCTTTGGCTTCGGACACACTCGACCCATAAATCTAATAATCTATTTAATTACTGCTTTATACGTATGTGGGTCCCTTTCACTTTTCATTCCGTTGAGTTATTATAACCATATATGTGTCACTTTTATAATACTAATTAGTTATTAATAATTACTAACATAATGTATAACATTCATGACTGTCTATTTATTTTTCCGATTCAGTACTATACATACTGTATCAGAGTTAACACACTGTTTATGATTTACACTATATGAATTTAGTCGTATACATACTGATAAACGATAAACATTTTTTTTTTTAAATTTGATTAAAAATGCATTATTTTGTTTAATTCAAATTTATTAAAACCGGAAGAATAAGTTGCAAACATTCAAGTGTTGAATAGGTATAATCTTAAATATTGAGAGTGTATTTGAAACTAAATTTAAAAAGGTTTCCTATACTATATTACTATAGTTATTGTGCTCGCATTGCAGTTGTGACTTTGACTTGATCTGCAGACGTTCAACAACTGCATGAATTATTCTATTCGATTTTCGGGACAATCGTTCTATACTTATTATTCAGTATATGGTAATGACCACTATTGCGGTCATGTATGTATGAAAAAAATGTAATATTATTTGATATATGATAAAATTTTCTGCAATTATCACTGTATTACGTTTTTTATAATATCATAACATTGTACTGTCCGTATCACGACTATCGACGAGTATCACTTCGTTCGACATTGCGCGTATTATCGTCGTTATATTGTGATCCAAACGCACACATAAACAATAATGTATCGCACCTGTATTATACCGCCTATATACGGTCACCTATAACCTGTACCACGGTCATTGCAGCGCGCCTCTATCCCGCGACCGTCTCCCCCACCCACGCGTCAAGGTGGTCAGCGGGCCGCCGATGTCCGGCCGGCCGCGCTCGGACAGTCTCTCTCTCACGGCCGAAGAAGACGACGCGCGCGGCCAATGGGAGCGGCCCCGGCACCGACTCCTCCCCGGCACATGGTCATTATTGCCGCCGCCGAACGAGTTTTTCCCCGGCCGGGTCGTTTAATGGGTTTTTAAGAGACGCGTTTAAAACACCATTAACTCGGCTAACCCTTGAACCCGCGCCGAAGTCGCCACCTACGCCACCGAACGCCCCTCTATAAATATATTATTGTAACGACCACGAGCACGCATACATATGTATTATCATATTATATAGGTATATAATGCCGTCGAGTACACAGCAACATACACTCTGGTACACACAACAATATATTATAATAAGAAGCGTGTAGTTAGGGTGCACTATAGTGCATCAGATGCACTGTCACGATAATTCGTTATCGTATACCGCGGTATTGGTCATCGTCGTTGTGGGTATAACTAATGCGATGCAAGTATCGAGTTGCATTTAATGTTAGCTATTTTGAGGAAATTCAATAGCAGTAAACGTTGGAAAACGTTATAGAAAAATTTGAACTGCCCATTCGCTAAAGTATAAACGTTCGCAGACATACACCGTATTTATACAGTAAACGCCACGATCCAGATGAATTTAGTATATATGTATTATGTATATACCTATGTTTGTGAATTCAATGACCAAAACCGTGGTCGTCGAGTTTGCAGTTTATACTTATACTTCCACAGTCTACTATAATCTGTTATTATTATATTATATCACAGAGGTATGAATGACATAACACCTTTTTTTTTTTTTAAACACCATGTCTTATATATACCATGTTCACCTAACATAGGCCGGAACCTATCGCTTACGAATTTCAATCCAAAAACCGTTTTAATCATTGCCGTCCGCATTCTAAAAGGATCGAATTTCCTCATCGTCATATTATTATTATTGTCGAATTTCTCGAGCTGAAAAATCATAGAACCATTATGATTTAATAAAGCTACTGTAATTTTCGCAAATCAAGTAAATATAATATTATACTTCAAAATGCAGATACTTATAACTTTTATTTGAAAAACTGTAGTGGTGTTGTTTACGAGTTCTTCATTTTGTCTTATCATGACGTCTTATTAGTTTTAAGTTGTTACCATATAAAATATTACTTTATGAATAGCAATTAATTTTATATAATAATAATTTTATGAAGTGCATGCATAATATTATTATCGTCAGATTTTATAATGGGAACTATCATAATAATAATGGTATATAGGTACCACTATTATAGTATAATAGTATCATACTATAGAATATACTATATAAATGTTACACAGACAATATATAATACTGAAATAGTATTGTATTTACGTGCCTACTATATAGGTACTATATATTATAGTTATGGAATTCAACAAAATATTTTTAAAATAAAAAACACGTATACATCCTATAGATATAGCCGCTGATCGGTTCATCGTATTAGTTTAAAACGTGAGAACAATCTTCATTAGTGGAAGCCACGCTCAATACCTAATATTATTACCAATCGAATTGTGGTTTCACATTTCCAACAACTCAATAATATGTACCTATGTATATAATATTATATTCTTTTTAAAAATATAATAATATCAATAATGTTATCTATTCGCTCGAGTCATATCTAAAAATTTAGATCCGATTACACTTAATTTCATGTCCCGTTAAAGCTATGCTATTATGAAATACACGTAAATTATTGAAGTGTAAATAAGGTACCTGAAAATCTGCCACAAATGTTACTGCTTATGATATAATTTTTAAACCAATTTTTCATTTTAAAATATGCATTTTTTTTCAAATTTTTTAAGACATTTTCAGGCTATTTTATAATACATAGTAATTAATAATTATTAAGTATAAAATATCTATTTTACATACTAGTTTTTTTTTTTTTTTTTTGTAGTAAATACAAAAATACCATACAAAATTCAGCTAAATAGTATAACATTTTAAAATCATAGATTCGTATAGTATTTTCTCGTAAATATTTTTCTAGATCATTTATTTTAATTACAGTGAAAAGATCATTAAACAGGGCATTTTTGAGCAAGCAACTCACCTGTTAACGTTACAAAAGATAGTTCAAAACTTTAGTTAGTAAATTATAAATCGATAATTTTTTCCACTTTTATTTCAGCATAATTATTATTTCTAATAAAAATAATAACAATATGATTGATAATCCTTCGAGTCTTGTGAATCGGTCCTCGGGCGAAACGAATTAAAAAAAATAATGCACAAGCACAATTATTGCTGCAGCATTCGACGGAAATTTACTTCACGCACGTCATCTTAGGCCACGATGGCGACCGAGGTTGCAGCTATAACATAAGTTGCTGCTCCAACCGAGTGTACACTCGACTCACAATCGTACGATCGAACGGCAGTCGATTTTTCAACGCCCGTTCCTGCAGCGGTCGCACTAATTGGATTTTGGACCGGTCCCAATATACATACCGGGATTACCTGCATTTCGACATTATAATATTATTATAATATTGTATATTATGTATGGTTACCTGCAATACAACTTACACTAGCTATCTATCTCCGTTCAGGACGTGTGCGCGCCTATCATATAGGTATATAGGTGGTAGGTGCATAAAAAATTGTGAATATTATTATTTTTACTGTATATAATATTATATGCACTCTCGTGCGACCGCTCGTCCGCATTCATACAAATTATTGTGGATGGAAGCCTCGGACGGGTCCTCCGGCGTCGCTTGCAGTCATTTCGTCTAATGGTTTTCCCGTGTACGGTCGTCGACGGATGTCGCTGCAGCTCGTAACCACCACGATATTAATCATAATAAATATATTAAAATATTATTATGTTATGGCGTTCGCGAAATTTTCCACGATTTCCACTGTCTCGCTTCCTTTTTGATTTCCATTCCCCGTCGCCATCGCATCATTTGCAACCCTGCAACATCAACACGAAGGTTCTATATATTATAGTATATTATATCCATCATGCCAGTATATAATACAATATTATGATTGTACGCATTTGTGCGTGTGCAAATGTATATAATGTTATACACACGCACATATCATAATATAATATGATATTATATTTATCACAATAGGATTCGGAGTGTCATTTGTTTCGAGCAAGACGGATTTTAAGTCGATAAAAAAAAAGCGCGTTGCTGGGTGTATGTTTCCAATTATATTATATTATGCTGTTTATCTATATAAGGACAAAAAACATTTTTGGCATCGTGTCAGATTTTTAATCTACCAACAGATCTTCAACAGACGTGTTTTAAACTATTGTCTTGTACGCGCGTAATTTTTTTGTTCAACTGCGCAATAATATATAGTACGCTACATGACGTGATAAAGTAATAAGAAGAGTTGCAACACAAATGTTACGACTAGCGATAAATAACATATTGTCATGTACAATAAACGAATCGTGTAGGCGTACTACTATAATATTATACAATTTTACAATGTATATATCTTTGAAAACTTTTAATTATAATATATTGTATTTCGTTCACTTATTCTGCGTTTACGCTATTGATTTAAAATGTAATTCAATTGTTTAATTTATTTTTAACTGATCGCTACGACCCGTGGAAAGTTTTACGTACCACTGATTTTTGTTATATGCCCGATTGCGTTACTCTAAAGTGGTATGATTTATTATTTAGTCGCAGGGATTTTTAAAACTACGCAGACATCGAAAAATGATTATTATTATTATTATTATTATTATAACTATAAAATTGAACGGAATCGTTGCTAATTGACTTCGGTATTATACACATGTATCGGCGTCGTTGTGGCATCAATCGCACCCCACGGCATATTATTGCCAATCATCAACACACACACACACACCATCATGGCATTGCATTCAGCTATGTGCTATGCAATAATTGCATCGATTATATTGGTTCGCGAAAATTATATTGCTATACTGCCCATCAAACTACCGTTTAAAGTCCTGTTTGTAACATATATAATAGATAAGTAATAAGTATACATTTATTATTTCGAATAGTGTTTCGTTTGAACGTCATCAATACGATACCTTTATATAATACACATTATACATATATAGATACACGAGTATAATTCTAATTATTGTCTTAATTTTTAATTATAGAGTATCCCGTGGCAAAATAATGGCTTGGTGCATAACAACCGTCAATCATGGTTTATTTCACTGTGAAATCATGTTAGTTATTACAAAGGTGTGACTTCTGAAGAGTCGATACATCATAATATATACGTACCCAAACATAATAATTTCTAAACCCTATATATATATTATATATATATAATACCGATATTGTTTGTGTATATATAAAGTTAAAAATCAAAAGTTACCTATATAACGAGTAAACATATCTGAGTAGCTATAGCTATAGGCAATAGCATTAAAAACACGAAACACTAATTAAAAATCGATTAGGAATTGTATGTATAAAACTTGTACGCAGTCATCTGACATCCAAGGTTAATTTTCCTAAAAATGTATTACTTTGTCATAATAACACTGGCTGTATACGAAATATACAAAATGACTTTATTCATACAAGTTTTTTCGTTTTTTTTTTTTAAATACTAGAATCACAACTTAAAGTTAATCAAGAACAAAGTACCTCCATAAAAATATACCCAATTAAATAACCAAATATAATATTAATATATTATACATGTGTGCTATATGCTTATTTAATTTCTAATTTAAATTTAAACGTATCCATACTTCAAAGTTAAAAAATATATTTTAGTGTAATAGGTTCAAAAATAATTATATTTTTAAATTTAAGTTTTAATAATTGATGTAAACTTACATTGACACATGAATCAAACATTCAACAATTCAAATTTAAGCTTTAAATTATTTTTTGGTTGTTAATCAGTGTATCAACCTGTAGATTCGAACCGATATAATATTATGCTAAAAAAAATTAACGAGTAACATAATCATGTCAATACCTATGTCCTATAATAAGAACAAGTTTTACAATTTCTAATTTATTATTATTTTCCTATTATAACCTATAGGTACTGCGTATACTGAAGTGTCGTAGTAATTTCAAAATATCGTATATAGTGGGCGTCGACAACGATACGTTAAAAAATCGAATACGGTGGATAAGAAATCCTTCAAATCGAATTTTAAACAGCGGTCTAGTTTTCCGTTCTCGGTGAAGCCATTAATAAAGGCGGTCCTGTTCGATGGATATATAATATTATACGATACACAAAACAAAATGACTGATTCTGGTAGACGATGATTAATTATATGTTAAATTAATAAATGAAATAATATTAATCCAGCGATGTCCAATCCAGGTAGAAAACGTATTTATATGGCATGGCACTGTGGCAAAGTCATATAGATATTGCAGACCGAGTGAGGAGGCTTTCTTGAGGCCACATAATATAATATAATGTGTACGTGCGATTTGTACACATTAATACTAATGCAGAAATGCATATACCGCAGATAATTCGCAAACGAAGATCGTTGTATAACTTAACGACGCATTGTCTGTTGCTCAGGCCTCGAGGAAGAACGAACACGTCTTATCATAACACACTAATAATTTAATATATATAAATATCATAGACACACACTTAACTTAACCAGCTGAAGTAGAAAGCCGCTCTCTAAATAGGCAGGTAATATCAATATTTTTATTATACACAATAGAAATGTAAGTGTTATCATGATAATTATTGAGAATGAATTCAACATATTTTTGTTAGATATTTTTCTTTAAACAAAGATTTGTGATATAAATAATTAATTTTAACTTGTAATAGTAATTTCAGTTTTTTTTTATAGATTTTATCAGATTTGTGAATTTAATATGTTTGGTATTTTGAGGAAGAAATTTAGACATTACTCGTCTAAAATATTCTGTTTATTATACATTACTTTTTATTATACTAAACCATGTTGCATGTACCCATATGACTGTATATGAGTAATAAATGATTTTTAATTTGCAGAATATTATAATTGCATGTTTTCGTATTCTCTATATTCTGATTTAATAGTATTTTTTCATACTTTCTTAGTTTATATTACCGAATAAATTGACAAATTGACAAAAATAATGTTATATTTTATTAAATGTTCATTTTCATGGTATATATTATGTATTTTTAAACTTTAAATTTAAAAAAACTACAAGTATAGTTAGTTAATTTTTGAAGCTAAATTTGACAATTCATAGATCATTTAATATTAAGCCCTGTTTGTGTATAGAAGAATTAAAAAAAAAAAAAACACAAAAAAGCTCAATCGATTCAAAACACTGTTGCGCTTTCCTGATATACACGTATGACGTATACGATGAACGTATAATAATTTAAGTGTAGCCAGGACGCGTTTTCTGAGTTTGGGCACGTGGTGGGAATGTTGCTGTGGTGTATTTGCAGAGTGATGTATTCCGAGTGACAACGTCGTTTTAAATTCTGTTAACGAGACTTGCAAAAAGTTGCAGCAAGCGATTAACGTCATGTGGGCCTTTCGTAAGTGCGGACCCGAGGGTTAAGGATAAACCGCGATGAAGTCATTTGCCGTCCTCATATACAGACGTCCACCGAGTGTGTAAAACATTGCAGAAGATATCATTTCGAGAACGGACGATATCGGGACGTGAGTCGTGCACTGTAAGTATATTTATCACGTGCAGGGTGACGGAAAACTGATCGCACCATAACATACACTTATACACGTCGTATAAGTAATAACTTTACTAATAACCGAAAATAATATTATGCTCGCACTGCAGCGAGGTCGTGAGGGAACAATAATCATAATCAGGCATAGTCGCGTTTTCGAACCAAGCCGCTTTAAATGGCGAGCGAGAGCATCTGTAATATTACCACATATTATATATGACCTGTAATACTATAATTATTATATTATCTCACGTGTGCCATACACATATATAGACATATTATAGTGTTGTGTGTATACGATGGTTATAGACGGTGTGATGATACTCGCTCGAATCAAAGTCGTCCAAACGCCTGGCCGTGATCTTAAAGTTCTATCGTATAGATTTTCACTATATTATACATTAAGCTATTACGTCGTGGTGTTTACGATTTACAAAAAAAAAACATTACCTAATAATATAACAGGCTACAACCGTTTACCTATAGTCGTCGACGACGACGTCGAATCGATCAAACGACGTGCTATAAAATAGCTGTCGTGCGTATATTGAAGTATAATATATATTGCGTTATTACGCTTACACTGCTACCTCCCCGTCCTTTGCCTTCTTTGGGTTCACGTTTCGGAATTAGTTTTCACAAATACCTAATAATAATAATAACAACGTTCGTAAGCACGGCGACGTGTCTCGTACATTTTTAATAATAATAATATCATCTACGGGCAACGCACACGAAATATATAATATAATATATATATGTATCATACTCACGGCACGCAACGCACGCCATGCCGTAATCATGTCCGGAGCACACACATGCACACCCGTTCACGTCTATCTGTGCCCGCGCGCGCATTACCACCGTTAATGACAATTTGATTGACTCCGGGGCTAAGGCCTACACACACTGTTATTACTTATTACTATTGTCGTTGTTACTGACAAAACGGCCGCCCATTATTATTATTATTATTATTGTGTACGATGTTCATCTCGTGGTTTATAAAACGGTTTTAATTGCCATCACAACCACCCGCCGGAAAATTTTCAAACCATAAACGAGTTTATATTTATATATACCTATTGTTTTTTGCATTCACTATTATAACAAATATGTTTTTTTTTTTTTGTACAGAATAATATTAGTATACTTATGTGTAAATTGGCCGACCCAAATTTAATACTGTGATTGTTATTTATAAAAGTATTTATTCATGGGTATAGGTACCTTTTTTATTTTATTTTTATTTTATTGCCGCGTAAACCATTTCAGTTAACTGTCGTTAATGTTGGTTATGAATGTTAAAATAGTTATCGGCTAGTAGATTTTATTGGTAGGTATAGATATTTTTCCTTAAAATAATTGATTTCAGATGCTGAATTCAAATGCGCCATTATTTAAGTCTGTCGTTAGTATGCTCGAAACTTACTCCGACTTTCATCTTCACAACTTTTGCTATTTTATAAATAATTATCTTATATACATTTTAGATTCTGAACGGAGTGAGGAATGTATTGATTTTACAATGATGTGTTTTTTTTTTTTGTTTTGTTTTAGTGACTGTGTACACGATAACTTGTCGAAATAATTCTTCAATTTAAAATTTTAGGGATGGTTTCAGGTGGCAAATTAAATATTATTGGTACATTATAGAGGTCAAAAGTAAGAAGTTTCCAGCAGTTTTCAGAAAACTGATCTTTTTACACTGTAACTCAAAAACAAATCACTGTAAATAGATGCTTGAAATTTTCACCAATAATGTTTGTATTAATTATAATATATTTATACACGGTTAAATTTTCAAAATATTATGAATTTTTTTTAGCTATTTTTAGACTGCAACTGAATTTTTCTATTTGAAATGTAATAATACAGTTAAAACTAAAATTGTAAATTAAATCATTTTTTAAATAAGTATATTTTTACAAAATTGTTGATACTTATAGATTATTTCTACGAGTTTCTAGTAATTAAGTATAGAAAATTTCGGTAAAATGGAAATAGTACGTTTTTAAAAATTCCTCCTCCACTTAAAATCCTTACTTTAATTTTTATCAATTGCACGTTTTTTAAAATATGACGTGTTTTTATTAAAATATAAGTCTGCTAATGTATTAATCATAAAAGTAAATTGTAAACAATAATTGTCGTTTTCTATTAGATATAAAAAATATTAATAATATACATACCTATTATAATACCGCAATAAACAAATGTATTAATTTTTATTACATTACACCTATATTATATAATAGTATATAGTAGTATAATAGTATACTATTTAGCAGCCCTCAACTGCCATAATGTTAGTATACCATAACTTAACCAAAATATGTATTATAGATTATAATAATACAATCAAACAAAAGTGGAAGTATAATATATTTTTCCTATAGAAAAATCACACAAAACTTTATAAAACATAGTGGTAACAGGAGCAAAACGGATTGGAGTTAGAGTAGAAAACGATCATGCACTGTAGTAGCCTAACAAAGAAGAACATATTATACTGATGTAACCGGAATAAAGTTGATTGTAACTATTATTCGAAAACCGTCGAAGAATAAAGTGTTTGTAAGAGATATATAGATTTATATCAATCGGATGTCGAGACGAAATCAGTAATCTATCGAGCCTATAGAACTTTCAGGAAGGTTTTGTGAAAAAAAATATAATACTCATCTGAAATATTACAAAACCGGATAAATTACCGGGAGCAGTAACCAATAGGATGGTGATTTTTTTTACACTCAAATCGGTATATATTTAAACATCCGGAATTCATATCGAGGTTAACAGGAGATAATATATTGTGACTCGTGCAAAATATAAAATCCTATACCTTGAGTGTATTATATACTTAAGTATAAAATATAGTAGACAGATTTAAGAGTAAAACGATTTTACTCTGTGTACTATCATTACAGCGCCCTTCATCAACATCTTGCATTTTCAAGGGAACGAATCGACTTAAAAATCTCTACAACAACCCGAGTGTATCTTAAAGCAATTATTATATATATATTATATGTACCTACTATATATTATAGCAGAGATTCGCACAGACCTTTTTGCGTCCGTCCACTTTACGTCGCTAGTAATATTAATAACATTTATTATTATCACATAACTACGTGTGAACGACTCAATGTATAGTTAGCGTCTCGCTCTATAAGTAATATATTATACGCCTCACGGCCCTAAACTCAGCAATAATATATATATTGTGTGTTAGATATAGGTGTGCTGGTGTGTATGTATAATATAGTGTTCTGGCATACCGTCGCGGTGTGTATAGATAATATAATTGGTCGGCGGCGGTGATTACACGCCATTAGACACCGCGAACGCTTCTTATGAGATTAAATCGAATGGCAAACAATTATCCACCATGTAAGTTTTTTTTTAAAAAAAATATATTCTTCTTATTCTTTCACCGCGAACACGCGCGTGACCTGCATATTCTGGTGCCGAAATGATTGATTATAATGCTTATATTGTGTGCGTATATCGGCCGTGGAATTATAATAACAGTGTGCATTATTATGTTATTATTATCTCATATGCACAAGTTGCTTACGTTTAATTTGTACAGGTGTAAAGTACGATAATAAATATATGAAAATCGTTAACAATAAGCATAATAGTAACCGATACAATACTTTTATAGTACCTGTCGACTACAGTATAGAACCAGTTCATCACCGAATTGACACCGATCTTATAGGTACCATAAAAATATGTAAGTACTCCGGTACTCGTATAATATAAAAGTATAGAAAACCAGATTATGTGCAGGGATTTCGGCCAAATTTATTTTCATAAATAATCTGATCGAGTCTTACTTATATAATAAGTACATTTAAATTCAAACATTTTAAAAGCTGTTTTAATTTTTTTTTCACGTTGGATTAGCCTTCACGATATGTCGCATATCGTTTCAATCATTTATGCTTCACTTGCTTCGCGTTGCATTTCATTTAAATCTTTACACCCGCAGTTATCCATACTACCAAAGTATACAATTGGCGAAAAAACTTTTAAATGATTCTTCATAACGTGAAGTAGTCATACTCCAAGCAACATGCACTGGTAACGCCCAGTCACCGACAAACAAAGATTGAAATATGCGATATCTAAGCCTAAAAGTAGATCTCATAATATTGAATTCTCGACCGAAATAGCTTTAATATATTCATTACTGATACCGTTTTCTATATCTATCGAGAACATCACGCCATGTCTCCGTATCACTATTGATCTATTCGTATTTCACACTACCGCCGAACTGTTGATCAGACATTTAAGTTGTGTCAATTCAGCATAAACAGTGCAACTGTAGTGTTCACTGCTATCTTGATCGTATTCGATTTCGATCAAAAATAGGTGCAAGAATATATTATACTACCTATATGCATACAATGGGACTATGGACATGAGTGATGGCGATTATCGTAACCTATAACACGCAGCCACGCACGTATATTATTATTTGCGACCTTATAGAACCGTTGATATTGTGAGCAGTGATGGTAAATTTGAAAGTATACATTGATAAATTACCACATTGTAAAAATCATTTTGAGCGTAACTCGGTAAAGACAACCTGCAGTGAATATGTTTAAAATTAATAATAATTGTTTACAGTTATGAGTAATGACAATATAATAAATACTACTGTTATTATTTTTTTTTCCATTAAAATAATAAGTAATAATAACACAGCAGCGATGTCGTATTTGATGTTTTAATTGAAATTATATTTATTTTTTTGATCTATAATATTTTTTGTAATAAATTCTTGTATTTTATGTATATATTATTATATATATTAAGATTGATAAATAACACAAGTTAAAAAAAAAAAATACATTTAGTATTACTAACTGTTAATAACTTCATTGTAAATTTACGTCGACGTACACGATGTAGTTGAGAGATGAGTGTGAAGATTAAAGAAAACATAATATAGTAATTGTAACATTTATTGCATTGAAATCAAAATAAGAATATTTAAATAAACGGTTCTAAAGAAACACGTTTTTAGTTCAGCTACCAGGGAATGTGACTTAAGTCGGAGTGTAAAATATGTCAATAATTCTACTGTACTTTTGATTGTTTAGTTGTTGCCTTCAAAATTGGAAAGTAGTATCATTCGAACGTTATACTAAGTCATAATTATATGTCAATGGACATTTATTTTACTCGAGTAAAATCAAGAAAAAAACTATCAATCAAATAAATCGTTAAGAAAAGTTCTCGTGATGAAATCTCATTTGGTGCTGTAGTCGAACAGGGTCAGTCTTGATTTTAAAAAATTGCTTCAAGCACATGAATAATTAAATAAAATCGGTTATTAGTTGAGTGAAAAAATTCACAAGATTAACAAACTTTGACACTCTATAGTTAATGACGTAAATCTTTCAACAAAATCAATTTAACGAATTATGGAGATTATAATTTGGTGTATAAAACTGTAAAATAAACGAAAAAATCCGAACTATGTAGAATGACGAAAGCTATAGTTAACAGTTGATCTCGATTTTTATTATTTTTCAATAATATATTTATACATGGCAAAGAATTAAAACGTGTGATATATATAGCATTATAATAGTTACGTGATTATATCGGGTTTATATTATATTATTATCGTGTATATCGCTTTATATATTGATAAGCAAGTTGTTTTTTTACATAGGTAGGTATACTTCACCGCCTACGAGTTACGAACATAAAAGTATTGCGCCTAATAACGGTAATATATATACTCGTACATTATTATAATATTATTATGTAAAAGTAGTTACGACCTCCAGACGATAATGATTTTATAATTTTATAGCTACTGCGGGGTTTGTATATTTGGTATAATATTGACTGCGCAGTACACAACTCTATTAAATATATATTTTTTTAATCCAACACCTCGTCAAGTAAACTAAATATATATAAAAAAAAAATAGGTGTCGTGCCAGTGAGACACTGTGTCAGATACAATGAGAAAGAGAGAGAGGAGAGAGGAGAGAGAAAGAGACAGAGAGAGAGAGAGATGGAAGCGGAATCAGAGAAACCGAAAAAGGGTTTTGACGGCCGCTACACACAACAGCACGGGCGAACGCGACGGACACGATTCGGCCATTAAAGACCGTGCTCGACGATAATAATGACTTTATTAACGTGGTTGGAATGGAAAACATAACATAAAAAAAAAATATTCAGTATATATACCTAACGACTTACGCACATTGCAGCAGACGAAATAATAATAGTGCGTTTCATCGTCCATGGAATATAATATTAGAAATGTATTATAAGTTATAATATGCAAGTATATTATGTTTTCTCTCATTAATGGCTGTTTTCATAAATAATGCATTTTTTGAAATTTGATTTTGCATTATCAACTTTTCCCAAATATACTAGTGATTATTATGACACACGTGCAGATCACACAACATATGCATACGAGTATAACGTTAAATATAATAAGATTTTAAATATCAAAAAATAATAATACAAACATATATATCTTGACATTTTGTATTTTATATGACGTTGCGTCTGGTCTGTGATAAAAGGATCATCCCTTGAATGTAACCACAATCTACTAATATTGTATATTTGTATTACCTCGGGGAGGAAATCTGCAGTGTATACACAATAATAGTATATATACAGTATACACGTCCTTTACGAGCCAAAGACGGAGTGCAGTGAAAAATCATTTTCGCATTCGGACTTGCTGCGTCCAAAACGTTTAAATAGCACGTGTGACCTACTTGTCCGGCACTCATGTCGAGCTTAATGGTATTTCGTTATTTCATTTTGACTGTGCAGCTCTACTGTTACATTTTATGCACGTAAAAAAGTCAGCAGATCTTTTTATTTACTTGCGTAATGCGTACGGTTTTCAAACTGGAGAAAACTGCGTGTGTTAGGGTCAATCATTGTGAAATGGAGATATCACGTGCTGTCCACCGCATAAGTACATATATAAGTATATCAACCACTGTATAAAATGTATTATGTTATAATTCTATTGTTTTTTTACTTGATTTTGACGAACTGGTTTTATAGGCTCGTGTAATGCAGTCACTAAAAGAAAAAAGAAATAATTTTACTAACCAATTTTAAATTTTTTATACTAATGAGCCTATAGGTGTATAGAACACACTTCAGACTATAAAAAACATTTTCATCAGAAAACAAAATGTTGACTATAATATTATTTGAACATAAAATTGACAATACTATGAACCATTGTTTTCAAGAGTGTACTAAGACTTAATTTTAAAAATACCAAAAATAAATAGGGCATTTGAAACTAAATCTTAATTATTTGACACATCATATTTTCAAACAAACATTCCTCAACTCGTATTTTAAAAGCCATTTCTATGTGTTTCCGGCCACTGTCCGAGTATAAAATACTACCCATGCCCCATTCGCACAGACCCAGTTGTCACTTCCCTTGCGATTTTCCGCCAGTTGAATTTCGAGCAGTCTTCTTACGCAATTTTTTTCGTTATTTTTAACAATAAACCAAATGGCAAAAAATGAAAATTGTTTTCGTTTTCATAAATGTTCGTTTTAGTATCAATCAAAAACTATAATAGATGTTTAATAAATAATTATTATTTTACTGAATATAAAGACTCGCTGTTAAAAATAAAACTATCGCACATTTGCATTGTTTGTTTAACGAAAGCTTTTAGGTTATTACTTATTACATGGAGTGTATCACTTAGATTAAAATAACTACATTACATATCATTAAAATACTAGTACTCTAACTCGTTACCTCAGTATCAAGATTTAAATTTTACAATTATTCTTTTATTATGTAACTTATTACGTAACAATAATTTGTATCCACAAAAAAAACTTATATAACTCATATTTTCATCACGGAAAATAATATTTCCTCAGTATTAAAATAAAATCCAATCGTCGTCGATCATATTATGGTTTTTTTTTTTGAATCAAAATATTTTCTAACTAAGTGTAATGTTGCTATATTTTAATATAACTATTTGAATTACAAACAAAATTTGTAACCTGTATGCTGTATTCCAACCCCCTTCCCCCAATAATATACTAATAATAAATCTATGTAATACACTGCAGTGTATACGTATTCATTATATTATAATATATTAAGTGTTTGGTATGATTATTATAAACTGGTTTCTAAACATTTTCTAACCATTCATGTTTTTACATGAACGAGAAATTATTATATACGTGCTAATAAGAAAGAAAACTAAAATAGACTCAACACAATATATTTAGACTGAGCTATAGATTTGATTCGCATAGTAGGTGCATGTCATATTTGATATTTTCATCGCAGAATTAATTTAGGTACTTGAATTTATAATATTCAACGATATTGTAATACGATTTGACATTTGAATTGTAAACAAACAAACAAAAATGAACTAATTAAGCAGTAAAACATAGTTCAGTTAAAATTTTTGGAAACAACATTATTTCAAAAGTCAAGTATTATTATTACCATTATTAAAGAACAACTATGCTGTCAAATGAAATTCGTGACGACAAGAAACTATGTATCATGCGATGACGATTGATTGCAATTAAACAGGCTGTTGTTTAATTCGTATATATATGGGTCTCGATATATTTTTATTTCCAGACATCCTGAATTGTCGGCTGATGTGTCGGTGGCAGGGAGAAGTGGGTACAAAAATAATTAATGTCAAAAGCGTCTGTGCAGGCCCGTGTATACGTACTATTTATTTTGTACGATGGCGTTGTGACCTTAACAATTTGTTATCGCGTGATGAGATCTAACATTCGGTGAACATAGAACTGACTGTATAAGAAGATACATTTATATTATATGTATGTTGAGTTAATATCTATATATTTTGTATATAAATGGTTTTAAAAAGTAAGCAACAAAATACGAGTATTCCCGCACTCTTGTAATAATATAGGTGTTTTTTTTTTAAATATTTTATTTCTGCTCGTTATTAAGAGGAAAAAATCGGTAAAACAACAATATATACTATCTATAGAGTCAGTAATACGTTATGTTAAATAAATAATAACATAATTTATAGAGATACTTTTATATATTATATAATTTATGCAAATCCCGATGCGTTTAAATACACATAGATTATAATTTATTATCGACATTTAAAATAACGCATCAGTCATATATACGTCTTTACAATAAAATATAATTAATAATATAACTTACCAAACACAATATGCAGCCAAGAGTTGGTAGTGTAGTTGTTCCTTTTCAAAATATAAAATAATATAAACAACCATAACAATATCAAAAGTATTAAAGTATCCATAATAGGTTTCGGATTATAATAATAATTTTTTCTAAATTATATTGTTGATATTTTTGCTATAATTTCTTAAAATAATATGAATGTCTGTATCTCAATAAGATGCATCTGTATAACTCCTGCATATATAATGCCTTATTTATGTATTATGTAGACTCACTCGCAGTGATAAATACCTTAAAATAGAACACTACATGCTGTTATACAGCGTTTGTATGTTCTATGCTGATAATATATTAATATAGATAAGTATTTAATGTTGTGTTTAATAATATTATACGCAGTTCCCCAACCTTTTTGAATTACAGCACATTTTTCAAATTAAATTTTTCTCGTGGGATCTTTCCCCGAGTTGAAGCATGACTAATCATAAGAAATAATTAAAAACCAGAAAAAATTATAATTCTACTGCAACGCGACGCCCTTAAAAGATACCACCCCGGTTCACACTTTGAACATGTAAGTCCATACATATGTAAGTATGGATTGGACATGTACTATACAGTTCTATGGTCGATTAACCTGATGTAAAGAAATACTAAAAGACAATTTAACGATAATCGCATTAAACTCCATACCAACTTTAATTGTAAGGTCCGTCTGAAATCGACTCAAAAGTAGTTATCCTGTATTCCGGTATTTATCATTTTCGTCACATGAAGCGTTATGTAATAACTAATACGTAATAACAACTCATCTAGTCTAACCTTACGCAGAGCAGAACCTAAATAGAACTGTTCATAGTTTCAACATTATAAAGTGAATAATGATATATAGTCAGCTCTATCATGTTTTCGCGTTGATAAATTTCAATATTTTAATTTTAGATCGATCGTTATTAAATTTGAATGTTTTACAATAATGATCGATTGAAATGGCACGGTTATTTTGATAGCGTCGAATTCGTAAAACTATTCGTTCGGGACTCGGAAATCATCATCGTCCAATTATACAACACCACAACATAGTGTGGCTGTGTATAGCAATCGTACTTTGGCAGTAAAATTTATGATATAGGATTTTGTTTACTACGCATCACTCGCTGTGAGCTGTTTTAACAGTTGGTCGCTAGTTGATCATCGTAGTTACAAGAATAACGGTTTGCGATCACCTTTGCGGCGCTTTTTCTCCCGTCGCGTCCGGCTATTTAACCTGAGGTCGTGCGAGATCTCGGATTGACGGACACGCAGAGTGACAGTGCAGGTATGCCAGAAAAGAGAAAACGTATATTATTAAACAACGGCGGGTGCGTCCGCGTTTCTCAAATGTGAAAATAATCATGTTCGGCAAGACCCCTCGTACGCCGCACACCCACAATTATTATCTCATTACGGGGTACAGCCTATGCGTAAACTATAGGTATGGATACACAGACTGCGTTGTGTATATCTGTTGCTGAGTCTCTACTACGTGTGACGTAATAATAATCATATTAAATAAAATCATAATGCAAAACAACGTTGATAATAATTATGTTATTATGACGGACCGTCGCAGGTATATATTATATATATATATAGTATATGAATATATGGCAGTGTGTGTGTGTGTGTGTGTGTGTGTGTGTTGTATATGGATCTAGGAATATACACCATATAGCTAATGTAGGTATCTATATATATGCGCTAACCTATCATATGTTTTATCGCATAGTTCGCTCAAATGACGTTTTAATGGTTTTTCGTTTGCATATATAGGTAAACACCATAACGACTGCTAGCCGATACATATAATATACTTTTATAAATTAATAATAATTAGTGTATCATTTGTATAAGTAGGTATACCTATTTTTTTATTTTTTTTTGGTCGGTGAACGTAAGTAAAAACACTGTTGAAAACTCATTTGTACCACTCCCCTCTACCACATGCACACACGACCATTATAACATCATAACATTTCATATTTTCACATGACGCGTTTATATATATTATTATCCTTAAATAATGCATTATATAGCTGGTGTATATAATACCGGGAGTTGTGTTTTTTATGACTCTATTAACAAAACGAAAACCGCATTCGCTTTTCATTTGGAAAATAATAAGTGGTCAAGCTAGTTCGAAACTCTGCAACGATTTCAAACGCTTTATTTGTGAACGATACACGATGAGAAAAATGTTTCTTCAAATTGTCAGATTTATCTTTTTTTATTTTACATAACATCTATTTAATGAAAAAAGAATTGATTGTACCTTAATTAATTTTATTTTGGATCACGTTTAAGAACTTTGAGGGTCACATGGGGCCTCTAATCTTATTGGATAAAGACATCATTGGTCAAATCTAACGGTAAATTGCAATTTGCAGAGTTGCATACTTTTCTAACGAAGGATGTGCTAAAAATTCAATGATTTTCTTTTTGTTATAAAATATGGTGGCTATAGTTGCGAATTTAATATTTTATAATAAATATACGATTCGTTTAAATTTGTATATAATGAATACCTACGAATCATTATTTTAGCACTCACGAAGACTTGTTAACTGTAATATAAATATATATAATACAAATTTGTGAAATTTTTTTTTGTTTTATTTGATTTATTTCCACAATTTTTCTACGGTTTTACTGATCAACGTATATAAACATTAAAAACTATTACCACACTTGGTACATTTTATGCCAATTATCATAATTACTAATTATTATTAGCAAGTGCCTTGTATTACTATTTTAAGGTACAACTCTGCGACCATAATCTGTTTTTATTTTCTAACCAGTCGTTATAACCGATGACTACTAAATTTGTGCACTATCGAATGAATCCATTTCGGAAAAGCACCGTGACGATAGTAAAAGTTAATAAGCTCGATTAGGTCAGGTACAAATTTAATCGATGAATAAAGTGTGAATTATTATTTTTTACTAACCGCTTAGAAATTTTTTATTATACCTACTCATCGGTATGTTAAAATTCATTAAAACATTTAAAACAAGTCGTGTATTAGTAAAATTAATACTCATATATAACTAGACAATAAAAAATCATTTTTTTTTTTTAATATTCACGCAAAAATGTTCTCATGCAAGATTGTGAAATTTAAAACTATATTATTGGATAACCGTTGTATATATAATATATTAAGAAACAAGTGTATAAAAACGAGATTTAATTATTATGTATTTTATTTGAATCCATCGTTAACGTTGTAACGACTCTATAGGGGGTTTTATAGTTATCTACCTGCTAATCGTCTTACGTCTTATGAGAAATTAAAGATTAGGTATATTTTTATATTATATACAATTTCACAGGGACATTTAAAAAAAAAAATAACAGTAGCTAATTAATAGACGCATGAACCCTAAAACTAACTTAAATTATAATTTTTTTTTTCTTTACTGAATTATAGTATTATTCTATAACTAGATTACCTCAATAATAATTCACCAGTTGTATGTGGAATAGGTATGTGGCTATATAAATCATCAACAAATCAAAATACATTGTTGTAAGTCATAACACCACACGTGCATATACGTCATACGAGGCAATAGAGCAACTATCGTCAAGCATGTTTAAACTGCCAACGTTTATTTTTAAATTTCAACAGTTTTGCTCCAATGAAAAATGATTAACAAATCTGCAAACAATACTGTAGTGCTTTCAAAAGTGTAAAATTAAAATAAAATATTTCAATTTATTTGGGACGGGGAATAAGAAGTTTTATTTTAAAATAAAATCCGTAGAAGAAAATACGAGAGATAAGACCTTGTTATTGCATATCAAACTTTTTTTATAATTTAATAAGTAATTAATTTGAATTTTTTATAAGATATTTCGATTACAAAAAAACTGCAGTCGATAACACCAATTTGAGTATTAAAAATGATTTCCGGTCTTTTTTTACTGGTTGTACTTTTAATGTAAAAGTTGTCAAGTTGTCAATACAACATATTATATAACTATGATATTATTTTGTTGGATTAGTTTCCTACTTTTCTGGTTATAAAACTGTAAGTACTTGGATAATTTTTGATTACTTAATAAGTCATAGTCACGCTATTAATGAATTTATAAAATATGTATACATGATAATAATGAAGCATTATATTTTTTGAGAAAGAAAACATTATTATGTTTTCAAACAATATATAGCCACCAGTTGCCAGTTATATTGTCCATGATGGTCTAGTATACCAATAACACGGTAGAATTATAAGACTATATGATAAAAGAAACCTTTAAAAAGTTACATCGTTGAAAAAAAATATTAAAGACACTATATTTGTTAATAAATATAGTATCTTTAATATTTACTACGTAGAAACTCTTTTACAAAAATCGAGTGGGCCACACGGGTGGGTGTCTTTAAATTGGAAAGCAATGATAAATCATTGCACTCGCAATATGATTTACTGCTTGGAGCTTGGTTAACTCACATCAACAATATCTCGACGATTTGTGTGTTAGATTGAATATATCTTTATAAGATTATTAGTATTATCACTTATATAGTATTGAACATTATGATTAAGTAAAATTTAATGAATTATAACTTATTAAAAAAAGATAGTTTTTTGTAGTTAGCTTAATTACAAATAACATATAATAGGTATAACTTAAGACACGAGAAAAAGTTATTTTCATTTGTTATTTTTTAACGATTCACCATAATAGCTAAAGGGTTATTTTTAAAATTATAAAAAGGAAATTTTAATATTTGAAAAATACTTTGAAGATATAATAACTCTAAACAGATACAGAAGCATCAGACTAATATAGAAGTAGCTGAAAAATTAATGTATCACAACTCATTGAAAATACCTTGTCATTTTGAATCCTTGAATTATTAAGTTTTAATTTGATGATATTACAAATGTATATATTCAATATTACATCAAAGTTTTTTTTGTAAAATATTTATAACTTATTTTTATTTTTTCCACATTTGGTTTTTATAAAAAATACTAATGAGGAAGCTTTATATCGCATTAATCAAATATAATATATATAAAAGTAATATCCTTCAAAGCTAGTTTATTATGCCCGTAAAGCTTATTTTAAAATTCTTGTGTTTATAGTTTTATACTATCCACAAAAATACATGAATATAATATATACAGTATCTACTTATAGGTACTGTATAACTTTTTGAAAAAATATTTAGTACTTAACAAAATATTGTTTAACATATATATATATATATCGTTTTATAAATAAAAAACCAAATCTCATCTGCTATATATAGTTACAAAATATATATTCGCTGTTTATCTGTTATCTGTTTTCGTAAAATATTAAACGATATATATATATCGCTAAGAGTTCTAATGTGTGTTAAATAATATTGTTGGATTTATAATCAAGTTTTTGTAGGTGTAGATAGATTTTTATAAACATAACATTTGTTAATAATGTTATTTTATTTAATAATACACTACTGAAAAAGTCTTGATTGAGAAATTATTGTGTTTACGTGCCGTCATTATTGCAAATTGACTAAGTTTCTTTTACTCATTAGTGTACAATTACTATTATTTTTTATTTTATTCCCAGGTATTTTAGTTTATTTTATATAAGTAAAATACCGCTTAACAGCTTTATAAAAAAGATTGAGTAAAATGATTACAAAATACATTTATATAAAAACTCATAAATTGTAAATCAACAATCAACGAAATGTAATGTTGAAATTTCTCAACCTATATAATGATTGTATTTTTTTTTTTGCGGGGTACGTTTAAATATTTATAAAATGCAAATGTATGTCATCAGTTGATATGTGTGCCCAGAAATATCAAATTTGATTCATGTACGTAATAGTCTCTAAGACTCATGTATTATGTACAGAGTAGGTATAAATATCATGTATTATTTGAATATTCTAGGTAAGTATAAGTATTATATTACCATAGGTTTACAATTACGTAAACATCGAAAAACTGTTACTAATTAAAATTATTTTAAAAAATAGAATAAACTGATTTATAGAAGTAGGAAGATAAAAAAAATTATTTCTTGTGATTATTAAATATTATCTATGAACAGACTATGAAG
Organism: Aphis gossypii; assembly: GCF_020184175.1. Lineage (NCBI taxonomy): Eukaryota > Metazoa > Arthropoda > Insecta > Hemiptera > Aphididae > Aphis > Aphis gossypii. The sequence continues at coordinate 53,264,264 of NC_065530.1, read as the reverse complement.
ATATTTAATCAATAAAATCCTAAAAATATATGCGTATATCACACAATAAACGTTTAATTATGGTTAAATAATCAAATAAGCATTTTATATAGAAATTTTAATCAAGATATTCAGTCCACAGAAAAAATTGTGTACAATTTGTATACACAAAAATTGAAATAAAAATGAAATACATAATATTATTATAAAATATATTGTCTAGCGTAGTAAAATCGACCGTAATATTCACTGCACATTATTTCAGTAACCATCACTCAGCTTAAAAATTATACAATGCCAACGTTTATTTTTAAATATTTTCCTTGTAGTGTAGCGGTCGTGGTTCGGGTAAGAACGGTGGACGAATCAAAGACGTTTGATCAAAAGATCGTTTTAGATATTAATTAAAACGTTTTCCGGAACGAAAACAAAAATACAACGTCATTTTAAAATACAATTATTATTTTTATCTAAATACAATTCAGGTTGTTTTTCAATTTAATTTTTTATTTTGTGTAACGCAATGTTTTATTTTCCTTAATAAAGTTGGTTTAAACTACTTTTTTAGACATACGAATTAATTTAGTGCTCTAATGGTCACATTACCTAAAACTTCTAAATACGATTGGTGATATTATATTGATAAATATGCTGAAAATTCAACGAAATGATTATAACTAAATCATTTGAAATCGTTCCACTAAAAATGTTGTGATCGTATATAAAATTTACTTAAAACGTACGTGAGTTGAATTCAATTAAAAAATCGCTGTCCGATATTAAACCGTTATATATTCCTACTGCGTGGGAGAAAAGTCGACCTTATCGTTACTTTTCTTTTAACAACGTTTTACGATTACCCATACATGAATAATAACATATCATTATAATATTAGGTAGGTACTTATATACGTGTCAAATAATTAAAATAATTAGGCAGTCACAAACCAGGAATCAACGCGGACAGTACGTTTTTTTTTTCTGAATAAGGCACAAAATAATGAAAAATAATATACTAACGAGACGCACGCGACATAATTTGTATGTTATATTCTCTATGCTAATGTGTTTCATATTTGTAAAATCAAAACATCTAGTTACGCCTTATAAGTGCCCCTGTGAATATAGATTAACAAGTACCTACGTTCGTCGGATATTGATCTTTTCTCTTTCGACCGTTGCAGGTGTGGTCAATATTAAAACTCTTTACGCATAACAATACGATGGCGTACGTGTATGCTGGCCGTGTAGTATATTATATTTTGTACAGTGTGTGTTTCGGTAGTCCAGAAACGTGACAGTTCTATCAGCGATGACGATTTGTTCGTATCTATTCAAAATAATAACAATATTATACTCGTGCGTATACGCGGGTGTTCTTTTCATTATTATTATTTTTTTTTTTAATAGGTATGCGTCGACGGATGTTATTATAAGACGTTTTTTGCTACTCGAAATCTTAATTAGGCAGACATTCCAAATGTTGCATTCGTCACATCGTTTTGTCGATTTAAAATAACAACAAAGTCGTATCGAGTAAAATAGTATAGTGACTGAACGACGGTATAGCTGGAATTTTTAAAAACCGTTTCGACATAATAACTCGTAGCGGTTTATTGTGAAAAATGAAACGTAAATAATCACATTATATTTGTTATATAGGTAATAATAACGCGTGTTGAGTGTTTCTAGTTGATTCACACTGTATTGCAGACTGCAGTTGTACCTAACGATATACCTAATTAAAAAACATTACCTAACACGAAAATAAAGAATTATAATTTTTCTTTGAAATCGTATAAAGTCTGTTTAAGATAAAAATTAGCATTTCAAAAACAAATCGTTACACGCTCGTATAATTTTACCGCATTATCCGTAGATACGTATACAGTATAAGAGTTGAAACTTGAAATGTTAAATTGAATTAGGTACCTATACTACATTATTGCGTAGAAATATGCGCGTGTGTTGTAAGTAGTTATAATAACTATACGTCGTATATGATATATGTGAGGTGCTCGAGCAATGAGCACATTTTAAAACTGTCGTGTCTCCGGTAGATTATTTAGTTATTTTGAAAGTTCTACATTGTTAATATTCGGAGTGTAGTACCTCGGAATAGATTCATGAGATGTCTTTGAATGGCGTAAGTATATACTTCAACGAGATTATATAACCGTATAAGTTGTTAAATATTTTGTCCGTTGTCGGTGAGTAAATTTAATTTTTCGGAAATCATTAAGAAGAATTATTACTTCAAGACATTGTTATTAAATGAACAAATTTCGTTTCGAATGTATAATTATATATGTTTCTGGTAACATTTTTTCTTTTGTGTGAGTATGTGCACAGTGATTACTTTTCCGACGAGAATAATTTTTTTTCTTTTATATAGGTATCCGATAGAAAATTTAATAATTTTATACTTCTTCATAAACATTCATATTACATAATATTATAGTCGCATATTATTATTACTGATTAGATTCGGTTCGTCATCGCACGGTGACCTATTGTTGCGCCGTTAATTCTACATCGATGCAACTAAAACGACACCACGGAACCTCGAACGGCGGTGGCACGAGGAAGGCGATCTTGAGACGTCGATACAAAGTAAAAAAAAAAACACAAGAAATGATAGTAACTAGCGAGAGATCGACAAATTTTTTTTTGAAAAAACGGTAGATCGAAAACTAGAGACGATCGATTTCTGGTACATCCCAATTATGTCGTTGATGGCAACTCATCTTTAAGGCGATTTTACGACCGCTACAAACGGAACAATCTACCGTTACAGTATCTATCGTCGGAAAGAGGAAAATTGTGTGAAAATCCAAAGGAAAACTGCTAATCCGAAAAGAACGCGTATTGTAGAGCGGTACACTGAAGCCTGAAAAACACATACTCGCTCAACAAAAATACACGTACAATTATGATATTATACTTGTAAGAACGTGCTCGTAATGTCCGTCTTTGTGCCGTCTTTGGCCGCGAGGTCCGGTTTTACAGGTCGCTTTAAAAAAATATAATGACGATAACAAAATAGCGTGAACGCGTATCCAAAATCTCCGGTCCGTAGTACAGTTAGTATGACATAGGTATTATGATATTATACTATGCAGTAGACGCCGCTTATAAACACTCACTTTGGGATCAGTGTACAAAGTGAATCTTATAACCGATTGAATCTTATAGGCGGAGCGAGAAAGAAAAACGTAATTTTTAATTATTTACGAATTTTATACATTTATACTATATAGGTATTACTTATTACTTTATTAGTAAATAAAAATGAAATCATATAATATGATTATTAAATGTGAAATGCAATAAAATGTGTTATATACATACACACGTTATAAAGAATGAATCGCGAAACCAGTAATAACCAACAAAAATATAATATGACTTTTCAAAACCAATTTATCTCCATATTTTGACTATAATAATATTTATTTTCTACCATTTTTACAAAATTTGAGTCTTTTAACCGAATTTTTTATAATGTACCATTTGGACGAGATCGGACTATTCCAGACGGGTTTGACTCTATATTAATCGACTGAACCGTGATATCTGTGAGTCTCATAAGTGGCGTCCACTACATATTATAATACGTACGATTAAGTGTACGCAAACACTCGGCGGACGAGTCGCGTCGTCGGTCGTCGTTACTATTATTATTATTATTACGTATTATCGCCGTCGTTATTATGCTCTCACGCTTCGCGGACCTACATCTGTCCAATAATCACGTCGCGTTTACACGGTCACGTAGGTCGGTGGATATAGGTTTTATGACTCGGGTAGTGCCCTCGTCGGGTCACAATACGTATACGCTAGTCGTATTCGCGCAGGTTGCGGACTGAGTATATTTTATCGTCTTTACACGAACAACCCGGTATGTGAACCCGCTGAAGTAGCTGCATTTCGTCTTCTTGGCCCCTTTTGAAAAAAGGCGCTTCTACATACATTCCGAAACGAATTGATTTTACTCGCCACGTCTCAGCCGCGTGAAAATAAGGCGGGCAAAACGAGCGAGGCGCATTTATGTCATACCTTCCGATAGGAGGGAAAAATATAATTATGTTAATATATATATATATTATTATATACTACTACGAGGAGTCTATGAATATCGTCTGCGAGACGATATTATTATATTATTCGTTCAGATATCGGAAACTTTCAAGCGATTTGTTATATTATTACGTAGGTACATAACGCGTTATAAATCACGTTGTTTTTAACATTACAACGCTATCTGCATGCCTGTAATAATTGAATACCTACGTGTTCGAATTATGAAACGCGATACTTAAAAAAATCACAACACGGTACACTATGAAATGTACGCGATGAATAATGGCCCTTAAAATATATTATAGGACGAAAATTGTATGCCCTAAAGGTATTAGCGAGGTTTGGCCGAGAAGAAAATAAATTGTTGTGTCTGTTGTTCTCATTTCGAAGCCGGACAATGAAAAATTGTGCGTTGGAAGTCGCAAATATTTGCTGAAAAACAACTAGGTCTGCAGACTGCAATACCGGTACTGGGCGTTCAAGGAGAATAATGCACTCGAACCCGCTTCAGCAGAATATTATTACGTTACCTGCTGCAGTCTCTGATGACTGTTGTATGTCGAATGCAAAATACGTAATTATAGATAGCACTGTAATATTTTTAAGTGATTACGCGAGAAAACAAAAAACAAAAAAAAACATTTTGTTAAAAAACTCTTTTCTGCGAACTCTTGATTATTACCTACCTCAAAATAGTTATTTTCTAATTTTTCAAAAATCTGTCATACTCAGTAATAACAATTTATAACACGCTTGTTTGTTTTCTTACCGAAAATCTTTAGTGGTCGATTTATAACACAAACAAAACAATACAATAATGCAACATCATTTTTGTCGTAATTATTATCGTGATATTTTTCTCTCTAGCGTTCCACACACCGCACGACTTCCATCCATCTGTGGTTAAAATCAATTTCAGTTATTTAACATGGGCGTTTTCGAAATATATCAAACCGTTCGGATGTAATTTTTATTCGATATCGCGAAGAAAAAAAAAATGTGTTACACGTTAAATTCATACAAACGCCATACCACGGGAAAGCGTTTGTGTTCGATGTGTGAATATGTCACGATAAAACGACAACTACGTCTTTTCCAATCCGCATTTATTCCAATGAGGCAACGCGTTTCACTAGAATAAAAATAAATTAGACAAATAATTTAAATAAAAAATAAAAATAACGTTTAACTGCAGTTATCGAATCACCGTTCAATTGTCCGTAAAATTATGACAATAACTGTCTCCTAGTTTTAAATTTATATTATAATGTTATGTTATTTAGTGTTGTAGTTGTAGCTAGTAGTGCAGTTAATAATGATGATTGTCGTCGTCAACCGTCACCGCCGCCGCCGCCGCGTGCCGTGTCTAACGGCTGTTGTAGTAGTCCGACAATATATTATAATAAGATTATAAGCGGCTGTTCGCAATAATCGTTATTATAACTATAAATGTTTTTCCGAGTTAATCATTTTTCTTTAACACGAAGCCAATTATGTTTGGTAGCGCCTAATGGGTACCTACGCATTTCATTTCACGGTATTCGCCTATATTTTTATACTATTTTTGTTATTATTATGTATGGTCTCGGACGTGTTAATAATTTTTCTCAGACCTACAATTATCAAACACATCAATAAAACAGCATATTTTATTATCGTTATTAATTAACCTTGGAAACGAATTTACGTGTAAATTGTCTACAAGTGGTCTGTGGGTTAAGTGTTAAATCGACTACCGTGTGTTTTACTCATTAACCCGAGCCACGGGGACGTCGGGCGTGCAACATGTACTGTATAATAATAATTAAGTGCCGTTCAAGAAATTATTATTGTATTAAAAATAATATATTGAAGACGATAAATTATTAATCCACATGTACCTATACTTATCATAATATTATATTGGTATGCGTTACGGCATATAGACGTCGTAACGTCGACAGATCTGAGCGAAAGTAAGCTGTGTTATTATGATGAAAAACAAATATGTTTATAAAATAATGCGCGAGTAGAAGTCACTGGTTTGTATAATGGAAATCGGAAAAAGTTATCGTTTAAAATAGAAAAACCCGTATTAGAAGTTATGTAGTTAAGACTCTACTAAAAAATTAAGTATTGCCTTCGACGGGACACATTTTACCTATCCTTATCATAGAAACTGTATATAAATATGAATGATAATATTAAAGTTGTCGATTAATAATTCAACTTTTGATCTTAACCGATTTAACCCCTTCACTGCCGTCAACATATCATATAATACCTCACAGTGGGTGAGTAATACCGAGTCGAATCATAGCGTACAATTGGAATTTAATTCTAAAAAACGGCCAAGGAGTAATGCATTTTAAATTGTAATATAATATATTATAATATAGTAATACGAGCTACGCATGACAGTGACGATCCATCCAGTGTTTTAATGTGAAGTGTTTTTTCTCTTGGTATTTAAATATTATAATCCCCCATAAGAGTGGTCAAAAACCTTTTATGTAGATAAATATTAAACACGCATCTCGTTGCAAATGGACTTAAACGTTCGTCACGCTAGATGGAGGGGCGTACGATAACACGAAATAATCGAGTTGCACGACGATTCTTCGGCGGTGGGAAGTCGGAAAACATATTATTATTATTATTATTGTATCGTTATCAGGAATATAACACTCGGACTTGGACGCGTGTGTCGCCAGACAACAGACGGACAAAAAAAAAAATAGATGTAGGAAAGAAAAGCCCCGCGTGTGCACGCGCGTCATTCGACGACCCGACCTCCCGACAACAATGCAGTGCCACTATGTACATACATAATATATGTCGTCCTAGTTTAATTTTTTTTTATATACATATATTTTTAAGGACGATAAATCACTTGGGTTCCGTTCATTACCGCGTCTTCTTCTCAGTCGCCCTCTACACCTACCGTTTTTTTTTTTTTATTCCGACGTTATCTCTTTCAAATCCTTCTCTCTCTCCCACTCGCGTGCGTCTCTCATGTTCTCGGTAATGGAAACGTATACACGGAAATCCGTTATTAATCGAGACGTGCGTGCGCCTATGCTCGTTCGGAGGTGGCGTAAAAAACTGGTTCCGACCTGCAGTGTGCACTTTATACGACTATTATACTCGTACGTAAACATAATACGTACACACTTAAAGGTAATGCAGCAAGTATGTTATAAAATTATTTAGTATAATGTATGTAAGTGCACCGATACGTGTATACATACGACGACGACTCGCATGATAAATCGTCGCGACTGTCCGCGATGAACGGATAAGTCACACGCTATAGGTACAATAACAATAATAATAATAATAACCAAGAGCCACCGAGGATGGATGGACCGGAGGCTGCAGGAGAAAGAAGATGATCGTTTGTTCGTGGGCGGGCGAGAAGTTGTCGATAGTGTCGCAAAAGACGTTCTTGCGCTCTTTACGGTATCTACGTATATAATGTATACCTATACATATTATAAACAACTGCAGTGTATAATAATATGATAAGTGTAGTAATATAACACGACGTGTGCAATTATTATCGTTCCTGTCGTCGTCCGCGAGATGGGCTACAGACGACGATGTCTGGACGACCGGAAAAATACAACCTCTAAATGCATATTGCACTTGCTGCAATATACCACTTTATACTAACACCTAAGAAGTGTAATGTACTGCAGTATTAATCTGGTGCTAGTTAATGTAACCTCTCGCGAGGAGAATTTGCAAATTAACCCGTCACAGTACATATAGGTACAGTCGTCTGCTCGTCGGGTTTCGTGGCTGAACAGGGTTGCACATTCGGCATTCGATATCGACGAAATGTTTGTATTTATTGCGTATTGATATATATAACATAATATTAACATATTTTTATGTACATTATTATTATAGGTATTTTTATAAATCTTCCCGGTTTAGACCTAATACAGGATTTCGTCCCACGTATGCACGACGACGGAAACGTTTCGTTAACCGTAACGCTTTCTGCGATATGATATCTGCAAATAACAGGAATAACTTAATATTAAAATAAAATATTTAATCTATTAATATGATATTATTGTGGACAACGACTCAGAATTACGTATTTTATAAAATTTATTGTCGTTGAAAAGTTATAAAAATTGAATAATTCAAACAGATATAATATTATACTGAATGAACCGCATATTATTGCAATAAATATATTATTTTATCTCCATTACTGCAGTAAATAATTTATATACATTCATTACCAATTAAGGATCATGCGGACGTGAATAAAAATAATAATTTTATCTAATTTTCATGATTTTTATTTGATCACAACGGTGTGTGGTTAAACGCTAAACAGTAACAATTACTTGTATAATATACCTTAGTTGATATGATTTCAGGATTCTATAAAACGATATTATTAAGTACAAAAAGTAGAAAGTAAGAGCATCAAAGTAAATCGTTAGGGTATTATATATATATAATACGTGCAGCTCAAGGCACGAAATCCGGATTGTTCCGGAGTTAAATCCCAGCACTTTATAAACGATAAAAATGGCAATTTTCGTATACATAAACGAGAAACGCTCGTCGCGCAAAAGCTCACGCCACCCCGCCGCGGGTCCGGGTTCGTAATTTTATCGTTTTCTCGAAGGAAAGAAAATAAAAAGCATAACGGTGGAAAGACGAAAAAAGAAGAAGTATACGGGAAAAAAAGGTCGACGTAGTCCATCAAGTAACTATCAGAATTATTATAACAGGCGTTCGTATAATATATACACGTCAGTGTGATGCCGGTGGGTAGTGGTTGGGGAGAGCGGAAAAAATACCAGGCCGAAAGAAAAGCGTGCACGAGATTAAATCGCTCTGGGAGCCCCCGGATAGATTATATTTCTCGGTGGTTGCTGGATAAAAGGACGTTCGTTGAGCGAGTGGGTGAGCGAGGAGGGAGAGAGAGAGGGGGGAAGAATGAAAGAGTAACAGCAGAGAAACAGTGAGAGGGATATCGTGGCAAAGTGCGCAGCGTCGAGGTGTGGTGGCTGGGGAAACTAGCGAACGGGAGAAAAACCCAAGACTTATTTGACACTTGATGGATTACTGCCCGGGAAAACCGGAGGATTTTTTTCCCTTCTCCTTTTTTCCGCTCGCCCGCTTCCCGAGAGAAAATGGACCCGGCAAATGGCGTCTGCAGGTCGAAACTTTTGTGCGCAAAGATCGAACTTTACATCGTCCTGTCTCCTCTCGTCCGTGTACCGCGTCACATCCATCTGGGTCCTTTTAATGTGGGAAATGGCCACGCAGGAATTCAAATTCCGAAACTACTTTAGAACCTTTGGCGTAGCACACGTAAAGCCAGCGGATGAAAAGGGTTTGTCGGTCGACAAAAAATAAAGAAAAAAAGAAAAACCAGGAAAAAAATCTCCCTATTCGATCAATTCGTTTACCGGACTCATTGAATTAGAACGTTTTTACCCACTTCGTACTTATAATAAATCGGAAAAAAAATCGCACTATTTCATTCTTTTAAATTAAATTTTTGTATGATTTATAATATACATAAATTTAAAACTATACTGTATAGGCATATTTTATATCAGTTTAATTTTACATGAAACTACGTAGCTTAGACATTCCCAGGTTACTTATATAATTATATTAAATAGTATTATTATGTGCCTTGAAACTATACATCTTAATTTAGTATTTTAAATTTATAAGAACTATAAATTAAAATATTGTTTGAGTGATTTTATATAGCTTTTCAAAATAAAATATTATATTTTATTGAACTTTTAATCAGTATTGAGTAAAAAAATGTGATTATTATTTATTATATGTTAAAATATTTTCTTTATAAATACATTGCACTATCATATTATATTCTTTAGATTTAATTGAGTATATTGTATTCTAATTAAAATTATCAGAAATACAAAACTTACGCGTATATAGTACAACAGTATTGCTATATTGTACCTGTACAGTCACACACATTATAATATTATGTTAATGTTTAAACAATTTATCTACAATACAATAATATAATAAAAAATAAATAATATACATAATACATATGTTATTAAATTAGAAATAATAGTATGCGAAAGTTAACTTTTATATGCTTACAATTTATTTTAATTAAATGACATAAACAAACCTAAAATACATAAAGAGGTATCTCAAGTCATTTATTTTGTAAATCGAATCTACAAATAAAATTTTTAGACACAAAGAAAAAATGAGCTTAATTATTAATAACTTCGTATTTTTTAAAATTTTATTAAAACCTGCATATTATACTGTAATATAGAAATAATTCATGTAATCGAACTGATTATAAAAGATTAATTTTATAGTGATTATATAGGTACCTATTTGTTATTGTAAACAGTTTTTTTCTTGGTCAGAAGGTAAAATTGAACAGCTTTTAAATAAATAATATTTAACATAGAGCGCGCAATATTAGATTGTATTTTAGAATGTCATTGTATTGATTATATTATATTGATCGTTTTATATAATGTATTCTTTTTGTGCAGTATACCTACTGGAAAAAAAAAAAAAATTAAAACTCAACCATACGTTTGATTTGAATTTTTCTTCGTACTGTTTTCCTTTTCACAATATGTATAATAAATTTTAAATAGGTAATATAAATCTATAAATGTTTTTTTTTACATGTTATATGGTTTTTGTATTTAAATGAAAATCAATTTCACTCACACATTATTCAGTTGACGTACAGGTACCTATTTTGTTTTATACAAAAGTCGTTGTTCACGAGAAAATGTTATCGACCCACGGACGTTATAATATTTTCGGAATAAAATTTACATTTTTACTTTTTTTTTTCAGAATAATAAATATTAATACACGCCCCGATATCCATCCACGGACATTGTTGCCCGGATATTTATGATCGAGTCGTCAATCAGTCGGTTTAGAATTTAAATAATCCGTTCGGCCACGACAGTGCTCAACACGTTCCGTGTTATACCTATCCCGAGGAAATTTTCTTTTCCTATTTATATCTAACGTATAGGTACGCGTCGTTGTCAGTGCGATCCTAATCGCGCGTACTCACACTTTGACGAAATAATGCAAATCACACTGATCTACGCCAACGCGTTCGCGTTATAATATGTGATAATATATAACACTTGTAAATCGTGGCGGTGTAGTACGTATATATATAGGTATGTAAATTTCTGATACCGATAATAATTCCATCGCGGATCGTTGTACATATATATTCCTTTCTCGGAATATTATTCTAAAATTCGTCGAATTCTCTCGGTAGAGTATGCTAGACCATTATGTACAATGTACATAGTATATATAAATACATCTCAAAGTTTGATTTACATGCATTACGGGCATATATATATTTTATACCTAAATCACTGCTTCTGCACCAGCAACGGCTATATATATACATATATAGATACGAAGATATTCATTCATTCAGACTAAATCGACCACTACGCGACGACATTCCCATATTATATATATATATAAGTTATGTATCTATAGTTATATATTCCTATGTATGCAGCATAGATAATGTATAAAATATAAACGAATAATTTTTAAATTACATTAAAATAACTAAAATGTATTATTCAAAGTTAAATCGTTTTTTCCGCCTAAATATCCAATTTCGTCAACTTCAAAAAATGTTTACATATTTATTTTCAAGGGTTTTTTAAAAAAAAAAAAAAATGCTAGATTGCCTTATGGAGACATTTGTACAACATTTTAAAATTCTAGCCATTACAATTTAAAAGTATATATTAATATACATACTATGTATAATTTAGATAGTTTTAAATCCGTAACAAAAAAAAATAATGTGACAATATTTTCAATACTTTATATTTAATAAAATTAAAATTTACGGTCTATGAGGAATCTTGTTTTAACCGGATGTAAGAGTTTTGTAACATTTATAGAACAACGTTAAACATTTTTAATAAGTATGAACAACTTAAAATTAGTATAAATATTTTAAAAATTGAATTATGTACAGAAAATTATAACTTAAATAACTTAGGGATGTATCAAGATTCTGTGGTTAATATTTAAAAAAATTCTTTGAGGATAAAAAGTTATGCATACTTTCGAATATCCAATGCATTAATATTTTACTTAAATTACTATTTATAAAAAGTGTATATGGCTTTACACTAAGCTTTTTTTTAATTCAATTAAAAACTTATGAGAAATCTTATATTAAAATAATTATAAACTTTAAGTTTTAAATTAAATTTGTTATGAATTTTATACTGCAAAAGAATTTACACAATTTCGTGATGATAATGAATTTTGTATAAATTTAAGCTGTTTTTTATAATTTACTTTTCAGATAAAATAGTTGTTGTTAAAAATATAATATGATTTTTTTTTTGTACATTTTACGCGTTCACTGTTTGACACAAATTTAGTAATTTTTGAAATGAAAGAGACATGATATTTTATACTTTATATTATATAATGTTGTTTATATAACGCGTTTTAAGTTCCAAGTTAAGGTAAAGTAGGTACTTAAAAAATGAAAATATAAGTATATTCATTTGCTTTCTTGGACATCGATTATATACATTTTCAATTTTCCGGCGGACACTGACCGATTGGTTGAGCCAAATAATTTAAATACACCACGTAATTGCCCAGTGTCCACATTATCTTAATAATCCTGTAGAGAATATTATCACGTGTAATACTAATAATATATCGACGGAAAAAACGCACTACGATACACTACGTATTACTGTATAAGTATATTATAATATAGATAGGTGAACTCGTGACGTGACATCGTTTAGTGCTGTGTAATAAATTAATAGTGTCGGATTTTCGTTTTATTGTTTAATCCCAATGCACAGCTTCATTCCCAAAACAATCCCCCCTACGTTTACAGTAATAACATAATATATAAATATACCACATACATACACCGTAAGTCATTAAGACGTCGTCGCCTGTAAACGATCTCGCATAAGCTGTACATAATGATTTGTTGGTTTGAGAGACGGCTTAAGTATTGGCTATTTGTTTATTGTTTTATGATATTATTATTATTATTATCGCGTAGTAATAAATGTTATGTAATATAATATGTTTATATTATATTGAAATCGACGCGGGTCGACTCACGATAGCTATATTATATTATACTGGATCGTCTAATGTGTTATAATATTCGTCGGATGGTCGGACTTAGATAATTAATCGACACGTCTTTTGAACCCGCGATCTAATGCCGTGCACAGTGAGAAAAAAACGTCTCTATTAGTACAATAATATTATCTAATAATGTTAAAGTGGTTTTTTTTTCAAACGATAAAATATACGACTTACTGAATACGAGTATTTTTTACCTTATCGTTTCTCGTGTCATCTTCCCGGCGATCACGACCGTTGTCTACACCGTTATTTGTGAGTTTTCAACGTAGAAAATCGAACATTCAGTTACAAACGAATCTGTACGGTATCTATTTAACTATCTAGCTAAATTTTTGAAATGAAATATTACGTTTTAAAATTGCGTACGTCTTGTGGTTTCTTACATTTTATAGTCCACCTATATCTGCAACCGAAATAGAATTAATCAATAAAAGTTTATCATACAAACGCTGGATTGTATTTATTTTTTTTTTGCTGTTATGTCATGAATGTAGGTATACATTTATTATTATAATAATATGATATACAATCGAACTGATTATTATATGAGCGTCAACACAGAATGTACGATTGGGTCGGATTCTAAGAGGTGGGGCTAACTTGTCTTACGTTTTGACAATTTTTTATGCTTTTTGTATATTATTTGTATTATAATTATTATTATATTATTTTTAATCACAAATTCTACAATTACAGTCCAGTTAAAATAAGATGTTTAAAATGTGAGTATAGACTAATGGACTAGTCAATGAATGCCTCTATTCCTAATGAAAAAAAGAAATTATTAAGTTTACCTAATCCGATTACCCTCCTGCTGAATTATTAAATATTGTTTGTCTAGTTACGTTTTTGTGGCCGAGTACATAAAATATGACGTGGGTCCTGTATTAGAAAATATTAATTTACAAAAAACCTAATTTTTTAAATGAATTTCTCAATCCGTTAAAAAAAAAAACATTATGATAATTTTTGAATCGATATATTTTTCTCGTCAAGTCCTCTCACCGCCAATTGCAATAATATAATATACTATACAGCTCATGGCCTGGGAGCATGCCGATCCTATTGTATACGAGTACAGCATATTATTACGTCATATATGATAAAATACATTTCTAAAACGGTTTCGACGCGTACCTGCAGAAGCGGATGTGCGGCGACGAAAGACTCGAAGGGTTCGATGAAAACAGATTTATCCAGGTAGGTACCTATCTAGAGAGCGGTGGCGCACATATTAAGAATCGTCGCATTTATACACATTTGGCCCGCAATGCGGTGGCGGTAGCGACAACCTCGCCCACGCGGGTGGCGAGTGCGGACGATAGGTATATTATTATATTATAATAGTCGTGTGCAGAGCGGTGTGCGTGGTCGCGGAATATCATTAATTTCCGCTCAGCTGTACACACACACACACACAAACACACAAAAGGACACTTCGACTGAAATATATATATATAATACGTACGGCGTGCACTTCAGCGGGTCTCGGGCGGTGTACACACATACCTGCAAAACACACCTTTGTAATGATGTCCGTAATCGATTTTCGCGCGCGGCACGACCGGCTTCCGTGTATATACATGCATAAACATTGTTGCGGCTGACGCGAAATTCGCGCTCGAAACCCCAGAAATGCCGCCGCCGACCGGTAGCCCAATATTTTGGCACGTCTCACCGGTAGCCGACTATTATGTAGAGGTATTACGGCGGCGTGCAGTTGACCCCCCGACCCTTATGGTCCGAGGGTGTATGCCCGGCGAGCGGTCGTGGTCTCATACCGTGAATTCCTCCTCCGTACCCGGACACACGCAACAAAGACGTCCGTGTACGTATTATTATATGCGTATATACACGCTCTCGTTCTATAAGCTCGGCCGTGTGTCTGTGTGCGAATGATAAGTATAAATCTCGCGGCGAATGTCACCGTCCTCGTAAATCGCAACGTCGTCGCCACCGCGGAATACCCATCTAGTCTCTAGGCGACGCCGCGTGATGGACCGTGCGCGGGCGGTATAGGTGCGCACTGCGCAGCGTAAGAATATGATAATATAATAGTAAAGTGTATAGTATGGAACTGATATATAGGTACACTGAGGTCGCATTCGATTAATATAATCATAAAATAAATCGTCATAAATCTCTGCGATAGATACCTAATATACAAACAGTATATCTGTCCACCAAGACGTACATACTAAATAATATATTATAATGATGTGTACGATATTATATTATTATGATGGTACCTATCGTTATTTTTTCTATATTACAAGACTGTACTCTATTTAATAATTATAATTATTAACACGTTTTACGAATTTGTATTAAAAATTTAAAATAATTGATATCTTTGAATAGCTTATTGTTATTAGACTAGGACATCGCGCGTACTGCAATAGTATTAAGAACAAATAAATCAAAATAACTTAAGTAATGATAATATCTTAAAAAAATAAAAAAAAAATTTAGATTTTGAAATTTGTAAATATCATTTTAAGTAACCTTTGGCGGCTTGTCCCGTGCATATAAGTGAACATTTTCAGCTTAAAAACTGACCAAAACAACAATCTATGCTTTGTATTTGCACCCCGGGATGGATTTATGGACGCACAAAATACCATATATACGTAAACGTTTTATTCCTTTTCGATTGCTGCCGCAATGCCACCGAGTGTACGCGTTCGACGACTATAATATTATTTATACACACCCCGACCGTCCTCTATAGATATGAATATGGAAATCGTATTTCCCAGAGGAAATTAAATTCGCCTGTTTAAAAAACAGTACGGAAAATCGGTGCTTTTAATTTGTTACTACCGTGCGCTTTCCCCCCGCTGTGCAATTTATCTTATAGAGTAGGTATGCAGCTCCATACTGCTCTGTATTGCGTCGGCGTGAAAATATACGAAAACAATGTCATAACTGTAACGTAAAACGGCAGTTTGGTCCTCTCTGGATTAAAATTGAGTCGTACTGTATAAAAAAAAATATAATAATAATAATAATAAAAATATAATTATAATGATAATGCACACACGTCCGATCCGTATACCGATAATAATATACGATATAAAATGTAAATGCCCGTGTATAGCTCCATACATTGAATGCATGTAAATACATATATTACACCTATCAAAGGAGACGATTTTCTACGTAACCCAAGAACGAAATATATATTTTAATCGTCGTGCATTTGGATTTTAATAATATTTTAATACACGATTCGTACGATTACAAAACAACAAAAAAAAAAAAATTAAATAAAAAAATACGAGATTTTTATTCAGATACGCGCGAAGAGCGTACTAGGACAAGAATAACGCCGCCACCGCCAAGTGAATTCGAAACTGGTTTTCGAGAAGGCCATCGAACCGTCTTCCATATTAACGTCCCGTGCTTGTGGTTGGGACACGGGACTGTACTATAATATAATAATATTATCATAAATATAATATCTAAGAGGAATTTGTGTGTCAAAAGGCGGACCGCTTATATTGTGCTGGTGTCTCGTCGACAGGACCGAACACGCGAAGACGACGAGACGATATGTGATAATATGTCGGCCATCTATCTATATATGTATATAATTATTATATATTCTTCACATGAATTCGAATTCAAGAGCCCATTCGTTTGACGTACTTGATGTAGGTACATGTAGCGGCGAGTGTATAAAAATATATTGTATTATAATGTGTATCGTTGTTGAGATAGTAACATTTAAGGAATTCTTTCATCATTATAATATGGTGCTGTTAATTGAATTCGGTAAAAATAATAATTTTACTGGATTAGAAGAAAGGTGAACTGATTGCCATAATAAAATGTTTACTATTATCATTTGTATTAATTAACAAAACCGATAAATATATATATATAGATATTCAAATATATTAAACAGTCTATACATCACAGTGAAAGTATTTTTCATTAAGTCGAACCGTTAGAACAAAACCATTAGGACAAAACCGTGGAAAGGACTCAAAACATGTGTATACGCATGTTATATGACAGCGTTTAAAATTTGAAATATTGAATAATTGCGTTCAATACGATCTGTTCTTCGAAAAAAAAAAAATTAACTATTTAATTTTATGGTCGAATCTATTATATTGATTCAATCATGATTTTGATCATATAATATACTCTTGAATAATATTCCTGTATATACTGTGATACAGTTAGTAGTTATAAATATTTTTTAAGATTATTATTATTTATTTTATAGAATAGTAAACAGTTTACAGCTCGGTGATTTCTGAATTGGGTGTTACTTACCAAAAAAAATCGTCCCAGCCATCTTAAAAACGATATTAATGTTTAAGATATATAAATCTTGTTCATATAGAAAATGGTATTATGAGTAATTAAATAGGTATTAAAGTTTAAGTGTATTTTGACCAAATAATGTTTTTATTTTTCATGAAAAGTTTGTGTGAAGAGAGCTACAGCATGCTATAAAAATAAATTATTATAATATGTAAGTTATAATAGGTAGCAATAATATCCATCAGATAATCTTACACGATTTCTGACTAAGGCTTACAAGTATACCTCTATATATTATATGTATAATAAAATATTCTATGTATTTATTGATGTAATTTATGTGTGAGAGTGTGAGACATGAGTGTGTAATTACTTTGTAATCATATACTTTGTAGAAATTGCAAATAAATAGGTAGGTATACAAAAAATACAAAAAAGTATTAATAGCAGAAAAAATTGATCAAACCTTATACTATATTTAACTAAAAACATTTAAGTACGTAATATTAAACAGAATCATTTTATTTTGAGGCCATCCAGTCAAAAATGACATAAGTATTACGAATACGTTATAGTCTAAAGCCGCGGACAGAAATCTAAAGTCTCTATAAATGCTTTAGAGTTATACTTATACAAGTATACTTGCATACTTAATTATACACATAATATGTATATATTATGAAAAAAATACTATTTATATGAAGGTATCTAATTACTATCTATACGATTTTTAGCTGGAAAAATAAAAACAAAATATAAGCGGCGAAACGAGTTGCAAAGACTATTGCGTCCACAGCTATGCTGCTCGCGTTATCCCAACGCACTCACAGCATGAGGTTCCTTTACCTTACCCAATATTATTAATAATAATAGTAATAATAATATTTCCAGACGATAATAATAATAATAATTCAATAGGCAAACCCGACGGCAGCGGCGATCCATTTATTTACTAATGGCCGGTAATAATTATTATTGATTTCCTAATGGTCGCCACTGCCCGTGATGCACACATATACACACACACGCGCGTATATACACGCTGAAATAACGCATTACCGTTTATGTTACATCGTTAGACCCGGCAATGCACCCGGCTCGCTGGCCGATGTACATTTCGTATTTCGGTCCCGATTTTAGGTGGTATTTATTTTTTATTCCACTTTAGTCACACACCGAACTCCACGCACGCCAAACGCAACTCGTCGAGGCTTGTACATCATCACTATATAACGTACCTATGTGTATTATAAGAAACGCACAGTTGAGCCAGCACAGACGGCAGTAGACCGCGGAATGCATGCTGGCAAAAGTCTTCACTGCAGCATCCTGCAAAAACGCGTGACGGCTGGACGGGTGAGTAAAACCTCCATATTATAATTATTATTAGTATACTTCCTACGTCCTAGTCGTGCCGTGGAAGAGTATCGTTTCCGCGTTTTGAACGTGTTTCCTATTTCTCAAAACATAAATCCCCCCCCACAAAAAAAAAATGTTCGCGATTTATTTTTCGACGGTAAACTAGTTATATTATAAAATCGTGTATATAAGCACTACCTATATGTATATTATATAGGTAATGATTTATCGTACACTGTCAAACTACACCTAAACCATATACATACTATAATATATAGTGACACTGACTATATATAGTTTACTAGACTCGTAGACGGGGAGATCGGTACGGGTTCGTTAGAATATTTGGGGAGGGGGGAGTGGACGTAGTTTCTGGTCATCTCGTATTTGTTTTTTTTTTTGTAGAAAATCAGACAGATTTAGGTTTTTTAGCGTCGTTCCTCCGGAGTCGTATATCCTATACATTATTAAATTTACGCATATATCGTGTATGTCATATGAGTAGGTATATTCGAGTCTCGGGATTCGTTTTCGCGCGCGCGTGACCATAGGTGATCGATAACTCCCACGCGCGTAACTCGACACTTGCAGCATACCTACCTACATGCACTGAAATAATACATAATATTATAATATATAATATATATACACTGCTCTAATCTGGATCGAATAACGAATCCTGCAGACTTTCGCAGGGTATATGTATCACGTCGTATATAATAATAATATGTATCGCGATAAAATGGCGATTCGGATTTCCACTCTCCTCCCTCACAGTACGCACACGTAGTCGTTCACACACACACACTCGAACCCAACCAGACGCACACGCACCGCCTCAGACGTCGTCGTGCACAGCGCATATATAGTTGCCCCGCGATCCCGAGGGGTCGTCGTCGGTATGGGTTCGGCCGTCGGGCAAACGTATACATATATATATACGAGCGAGCCATACCGTATACGTATTATTATTATTGTAATCAATCATCGAGCGCGCACGTACACGCTCGGCCGTCAGGACGGGACTGACGCAGCGCGCCGAACTCATTTGTTATCTCTTGCACACGCATATTATATATTTATATATTGGTATGTGTGTGTGTGCATGAAGACAGACGGACGTATGTAGAATACGGTCGCCTCATACCGTCAGTGACAAGTTTCCAAAGCGATTTTTTAAACATTTCGAATTACGTTTTTCCACCGCGCCCGCGGCGGGGTTCCCCGACGCACATAACCCTACGCGGTATAATAAACGCTGTAATGTATGATATTATTATTGTATGCGTATATTATACGAAATTAATATTAATATTATATTATTTTTATTATACTGCACGCGAGCACATCACCAATCAATCCGACGCCGCCGCTGCCTTCGACCCGCAGTACACAACGTGCACATCATATTAAACGTGTATAATAATATATACTATTAGGTACTGTAGCATTTCGTTTTATAATACCAGACTATATGGAATGATGACGTGATAGAAACGCTCGGTACTAAACGTCGATGTTTTTTTAAATATAATTTTACAACTTTTTTTCTATTTTTCATATTTGATTGACTTTAAAAACAAAAGTTGTCGGTATAAATTTATCGTTTTTTTTTTTTTTATGTATACACCTATAGATGATAGTATAAGGCATTTGTTATTGAATTTTATTATTATTCTGTATGTATCTATATTTATTTTACTCTTTAACATCTACTCTCTAATTGTTTCAAAAAATCTCATACTCGATGTAACAAAAAAAAAAATATATCAAGTATTTTTTTTAACAACGCATCATATTATAATATGTACCTATTATTTAGGTTAGATCTAATAAGGTATGGTTTTTCGTTGAAACATGAAATATGAGAAGATATAGATACCTACAATTGTATACAATTTATTGTATTGAACCCATGAGATTCTACAGTATTAATAACCGTCATAAACCATGTTTACATCAATGTTTGCACCTAACCATAATTTTTATTTTTTAGTTCATTTATAGTAAAAAAAGCACTTATTTTCCACTCATCCGGATAATACGTAAATAAATTGTAAATTATGGAGTTTTCTCATTTTTCAAACGTTATTTTAATATTTTATTCTCAGTCACTGCAACCAGTGAAACCTCTAGAGGTGGTAAATTTTATATACGTTATATCATTAAAATATTGATTCTCTCAGATGCAATGCGTCATGATGGTGACACTTCGGAATCTTTTATATCTTCACTGTATCTATAATAACTTATTTTGATAAGCACCAATATAAATTTTCGACAGATAATAAAATTTACCAAGTGACACTCTATAATCGTTAATTGAGCAGTACTTCGATCTGAAGTTTGAAACGTAGATTTTAATGATAAAACTTTTTTTGTAAAAATTAAGAAACCTACACCCTGAGAAATTTATTCTCAATAAACTAGCTTATTTGATGTATACATATTATGTTTACTTTATTATACCTACTATACTAGTCGCTGGAGTAATCCTTTTTTTTTTTTTTTTAATAAATCCTTTCGAAGACGTCAAAATGGACATAATGTAATCGTAATCTTTTGTTTAAACGACACTACGGTGGTCTTGAATTCCGTATCAAAATCTCATCAGATGTCATTCCGCGTGTGTAATACCTACGTATATATTTTTGCGTCCCGAGCACGTGTTCGTTGCCTTTATAATATATTATACCTATATACCTACATGATGCCGTACATGATGCTAAAAACGCTGTACACGCTCACGCACGGCGGCGATAGGATTAACGACGTGTTCGGGTTTCCGTCGAAAATCGGCTTCCGCCGTTTTTATATCCGGCTCCCAGTAAGCCGACGGCGGAAAAAGTTTATTTCCAAAGTTGCCGCGAGCCCCGGAGAGACGGATGAAGTTTCGCGCGTGTTAAAAATCGAACCGTTTTAAGAATTCCGCTCGTGAACGCGCGGGGGCCCGGCCGGGATCATCGTATCTTCTTGCGTACCCCGTCCAACCCGGCGGGCGTAAGCCGTAATAAGTCTGGCCTGGCAGCGTCAGGGGAGGTGGCAAGGGGCGTTTTGATTGTACACGTTGAATACAAAACGCACAATAAAGACTTCTGCCCGTATTACGACGACTACGACGTAAAAATAAAAAACAAAACTTATTACTAAATTCGGCGAGGTCAGCTTTTTTTGGTGTTATCAAAAATTTATCACATTTTTAATAATTCGTGTATTATGCATTAATACAGCGTTTTCCGTTACACCCGAGATATTTTGTTTTATTTAAACTTTATTATCAAATAATTGTTTTTTTTTTTTTGTTATAGAAGAGATTTTAGTTATTATTTTTATCTCGACGATTATGGTTAGGTAGGACGGACATGAGGTGTGTGATACTAGGGCTGTGTATGTAGCCCCGACTCAAAGTTTCCTAAATGGTAACACATTTAAGAACTAGAAACTAGCTGCTTGATTAACACCGGCACCGTAGTCAAGTATGAAGTACGTAAATGCAGGTGCGTCTGCAACTATACGCAACACCATTTTGAAATGAGTAAGCCTTATCATTTATAACCACAGCAAAACACTATATTATTAATGGCACTATATTTTATTCAAACAGTTTTATGTGTCCATTTAAAAATGACTTTTACATTTTTAGTGTTACAACTAAAATTAAATCATATTATGTATGTATTGATTTTGTGAAGTTTAAAATATGCATTATACATGTTTATGAAAACCAAATGTACATACAATTATTTATGCGTCAAGTCGCAGTAGTCCGTTAGTTTAGAAAAATTATTTTAAACTTAAATAATTATACTCGGAGAACAAACACATATTCACAATGAAAAAATAATAACAAGGTGAAAGAATGAAAACAAAATTACAATTATTCATTTTCGGCCTGAACAATCAGGGGGTGGCTTCCGGCGCGCGTGGTTCTGCGGTTGTCGCTGCCCTATTTATAAATATTAAAATGAAAAACTATGGCCACGAAAAATGCAATATATTTCGGCACCAAACACACACACACCGAAAAAAAAACCTTAAGAAAAATAGCTAGGGGTGGAAATCACTACCGGCCCAGTGGAAAAACTACAAAGGGTGACTGTGGCGATCGGTGCACGAGGTGGCCGGTGTTGGTGGCTCTATGGCAGCAGCAGCAGTATTCTTTTACAAAAGATTAAATCGGGTCGAGGTAATTACAACTTTCCGGGTGTTGACTTCTCGCTCGGCGAACAAGGGGGTCAAATAATAATAACGGAAAAAAAAAAGAAAATAATAATAAAGCCTTAAAATTTTTATATACACGGGCGGCGGTGTCTGTGATGACGATGAGGGGTAAATACCCTGGTGGTGGTAGCAGAGAGAAACGGTCTCTCCCTTCGCAACTTCCATCACAGGTATTATAATAAAAAAATATATATATATAACGTTACATATTTAATTACGTTTAAACACAATAAAAGTGATTTTTCAACGCCGATATTTTACTTCCTCCGACGTACATAATATTATAATATGTATACAATAAGCGTACTTTTCGTGTCTTTTCGGTTTTCGGTTTTTTCTATCGTTCATTGTTTATTTCCAAAAGCGTTTCCTATCCGGTTCATCCGGTGCGTTTGCTGCTGCATGTATTATCGTTCGGCTGTGATTTCCCTGCACGTCACGGGACAAATAATACCTATAATAATATAATATCTACTAGCTCGTATATATTATATTATATTATATTAATATCGTTATTATTATTGAAATACGCCACTCACACGAGTGGCGTTCATTGTTTCCGCGGGAGGGTTTTTTGTTTATTTTTTTTTCATACTGACGCAGTAGTCGGTAAATAATATATATAAATATATATGTGTGCGAGTGTGCGTGTGTCGTATACCACCGGAGGGTATTACGTATGTATTTATTATATATAAATGCGCTCGTGTGTGTGTTTTCGTTTCGTACGATAAGGTTTATACGGGAATCCGTCCGGGCTCCGGCAGATGGAATGGGAAAAAAAAGCGATGACAAACGAGCAGAACGAATTCCTTAACGTCGAACATTTGTCAAAGTCAAACGTATATATATCGGCGGACTGTTTAGTCAGAGAAATAAACGGTTTTCAAAGTTAATGCGTTTTTCATGAAATCCGGTTCGATCGTCACGACGATTCTTTCGTTCCGACCCCTGTTTAATCAAGACGTGTACACGATGGGGGTGACTTTAATTTTCATCAGATTCTCATCGACCTCCGTCATAGTGTGTACCTGCAGGTCTATCATAGGTCCTACCAAGCAACATAACATTTACATTGTAGGTACACGCGGTTCAATCGATGACGGTTAAATCGTGCGAAATCGAATTCTTCAATGCGATATAAATTATCATGCACGTCATAATATAATTATTATATAGGTATTATTATAGGTACCATCGTAGACACGGTGTTCGTGATCGCGTGCCATAAGCGCTGTAATAGTGTATTTCGAACGTATGATACGGAAACGCGGTTCTTATTGGATTTGCAGAGCTTAAAATAAATAAATAAATAAACAGAAAAAGAGGATGTCAGAATTAATTTATCATAAGAATAAGCCTCAAAGTTTCTGATGGCTGCTCGGATTCTGTCCGTATAATTTGTAGATGCATCATACATACCATGTATAATGTAGGTAGCGCGTATATAGGCAGTGGACTAAGTAGAGTTCGTGGGATTTGTAGATATTTTGATTGTGCCGTGACCGCGAGTCGGAAGGTTCAAAAGTGTATCTAATTATATAGTATTATTATTACACTACACTAAATAATCATTAGCTTGTGTTCACTTGCGGTTAAATTGTTCAATCAGTGATCGGCTTTAACTGTAATTAAAAAATATATTAAATTTTAAAAGTGTGAAATAAAAATTATGAAATAGAAATTTGGAATAGATAATTTTGCGATCGAAGGTTACGGTTAACTATATATATACGATTGTAATATTATTAAGACCGTTAGAACAACTTTTTCCAGTAGCAAAAACACAATAGTATATTCGTTACATAGGCACGCTGTTTGTTGTATCTATAGGCGGTTTTGTTCGAATAACTATGCACACACTGTAAATAAAAATAGTATAAATTATAATAGCAATGAAATTCCGTCGTATATTATGTAATAATTATTACTGTGGCCATAACTTAACATGTACTTATTTATATGTATAATAAATACATTTATATATATACAAACAACAATAAATACATACGATTGTAATAATAATTACACACTATATATTTAAATAGAAAATCGCTTTATATATATAACGTGTACTTAGTTATATATCATATATATGAATCCCAAACATATTTACATTTAAAATAATAATAATATAGTCGTTATATTATGCGATCGCACGAAAACCAAAATAAACACATTTCGTGACGTTATACTGACCTATTTATCGAAAAAATACATGAAAACGTACTTTCTTATCGTTCTAAAAACACTTGTCTAGAGTTTTATGCATTATGCTTAAACATTCACGCTGTTGTTGTTGTTTTTTTTTTTTTGTTGACCTGCTCAAGCGTCGTCAAGACCTGTATCGCCGCCATTCGTTACCAAAAACGCAATCACGTATACCGGGTATATACAGTACTATAATTATTTTAAAACATAAATCACTCGTTTTAATCATGATGACGGTGACAATCGCTTAAAAATGATTTTAAAAGTAGAACATAATAAAATACAAAGAGACCGTAAATTTACATTAATGTAATATTAGGCTCATATTACTTTCAGAAGCACTACATCGCAAACTTAATTAAGTTTTTAAAAGTTATATTTATTATTTAAAATTCATGAATTTCTAATGTGTAATTAAATATTATTTTATAAATAATAAAATGAAGTTAAACAAAATTAATCATGGACTATATGATTGATTTAACTTACGATAATAACATAAAGTTTTCTTTCTCTCTAGATCACACACACAACATACTATATACTACGATATAATGTCATTCACTCAGTATAAAAAATTAAAATTAAAAATGTGTTACTCAAAACCAGATGGTTACTATTAATCTATATTATTAATATGAATTATACTGGGTGATCCATTTAACGTAAAAGACATGTATTTTAATACATTTATTTTTAAGTAGCATACACAAAATAATTACATTCTTGGAAAAAATTATGTTTTTTTTTAGTTTGTTACTCTTTTCAATGACAATATATGTTTTTAATCTCATATGGTTGGTTATAATATTTTATCGGAGTATTTCTACGTATGTAAATCAATTTTCGAACGAAGAGTTTATTAATATTATGACTTATGAGCATTTAACGTTTAATTTCGAGTGGAGTAGCGGAATAAAATTTTGTTTGACACTCTTGAAGTGTACAAAAGATATTGGATACATTCTACTCATCTACACTTTAATTACTTATAGTTTATAACCTACTCATCAAAATTCAAATGTTAACATAATACTGCAGTATTCCAAAGTACATTTTACTTTGGAATAAGGAAAAACAGCTTGTCTTTTAAAATGGATATCGATAATAAGTAGCCAAAAATATACTTATTTCTTAATGATTTAAGATGAAATATAAAAAAAAAAATATATTTTCAAAAGCCGTTAATTTTTTTGAAATAATTACTGTTACATTATAAGAGACTAATTGGTAGTTATGAATTGGTAGTACATGACAATTCGCGTTCAACTTACCTCCCTATATAAATATGACGAAAAACTGATCTAAAAAAACCACCGCCGAAGTTCGAAAATTTATTTAACAACATTTGTTCTAGACCTATAACACAATAAAAGTCTATAGTTTTCATTCATAATACCGTCGTGTTATGAAACGTGTAGTATAATAATAATATATACCTACCTATACACACGACGAGACTTATTACCTATATCATATTATCATGCGCTCGCCGTGATTGAGTAATGCGTACATTATGAATATTATGATATACGAGCAAATATATCTACAACTGCAGCGTGTATATATGTATACAATATTATCATCGTATATTTTAGGTACCTATATTATACGCTCGCGCCCGTATCGATGTAGACATCAAATTTTCAAATGTATTTTTGATTGATGTATCGTTCCATAGACGCGAACGTCACTGCAGCAGTGGGGCGCGCGCGAAGGATTTTTATATATTATAAAATATATATTTTTTATTTTTCATAATGCATACTTACACACACACACACACACACACACACACACACACACACACACACACACGGGAGTACCGTATATTATTATATAGGTGCTATCGATAGTGGATGAAAAACGTACCGTTCTATCACTCGAACGTTGTTTTTTTTTCAGTTTCGTTATTTCCCTTCTACCGCGCCGCACTGCTGCGCGTATAGCCGCGCCGCGCCGCGCCACCGATCCGCCAGGGACCGTAATTCATTTCCATCCATTTCCATATTTTCACCTGCCTCGGGGGCGCTAATGAAAAATGATAGCGACGCGCGTCATTACTCATCGGCATTGTCATCGGTTATCGGAAGTTTTTTTCCGCGCGCGCGTACACACGAAAAATCCAATTTATCAACGACAGATATTGTTTTTAGACCTCCCCAGGCACGCCGCACGTCCGTCTCTGCCGCCGCAGCGTCCTCCTGCGGGAAAACGCGCACCCCCTTCGCCTACACCGCCCTATCGGCGCTCGCGGCCCATACTACGCCACCCCGAGCCGGCCGCGTCAACCCCTACGCGCCCCTCGAACTCCCCTCAGCCGTCAGAAATCCGACCGCCGCCACCGTGGCCGTGACATAAACTGGGTTGCTGCTACAGATATGGAGCGAGAGCGGAAGGTTACACGGGTACACAGGAAACGAGATAAATTAGGTGTATTGTTTCAATCGGGCGACGAACAGTACACGCTCACACCCGCACATATCGCATGGGCTTATATTATTTTAACCCAGTGATCGGCTCTACGATGATGGCTTCCATCTATATGTGTGTGTGTTTGTGTATTATATATACTTATAGTTTATGCTATATATCCACACGTGATTCCGATCATCTCCGGTGGGCGCCACTTCTATGCTGTGGTATGAACGGGTATGGCCGTTTCCCTGCGGTAAATAGTAATTTTTGTTGTTTTTTTTATCGTCGTCGCAGACGTGCACTGATCGTAATTAATCACTATTTTTCACACCGACCGATATTTGCACATGTCATATCCATAAAAACATACTGACTGCAGTCTGCGATGTATAAAGGTATACGTGTAGTAGGTATACACGTAGTCCTGAAAATTAAATATTTATGTATATATTATTATAACAACTTTTTAAAATTCTGTGATATTTAATAATGCATTTATTTTTTTTTTAGTTTTTGGTAAAACATGTCAGTTATCTACACGAATGTGTATACAATTTATTGTACAAATATTTTTATTTTTCGATTTGGTATAAACTTATAAAATCTATTAACACAACTAATCATATTTTCAAAAGGTTTGAAAGTCTAGAAGACCTCGATCGTTATAAATTGTTAATTTGCTTGTTCAGCCATAAAGTCTTAAACCTATATTCTATAGCTGGTTCTATATAGGTACCTATAGATACGTCCAAAGTAAAGATTAAACCTATTGGAAGCGTACAAAGTGGACCACAGGAATTTAAAATATATGACTGTTTCCATTCAAATAGATACCTATATTATGAAGAGTGTATATAATATATATCGTTTGAAATATTATTTACACTTCACTAACCACACTGTATAAATAAATAATAATACGCCAAACCTTTAGTGTGTCTACGATAAAATGTGTCGACGGGTATCCGTAATTTTTTGGAAAAATATGTTATATGCGCACCAAACAGAAAAACGGATGATGTTACTGCGGTGTATAGATAACAATATTTAAGTAATAGCTATATCAACTATAGGTATATAATATTATGTACTTTAAAATCAAATATTTTGTTTTATAATTAGACAATTATTGTTTTTATAATATGTTTTGTTTCAAAATGAAACGGTCCAAAAATGAAAATTTATACAACTGATAAAAACGTTCAAAGAACATAATATTGTGTTCGTTTATAGGTAAAATCAAATTATATTAACAAAATGTATACCAACTTGACGCTGTTATTAAAGTATCAGACGTTTTAAAATTAAAAAAAAAAGTATTCAACCATCCATAATATTATTCAATTATTGTTATACTTATAATTTATAATATTATATTAATTCAATAATATTATAAAAGTCAACGTTTTTTAAATATAACAACCAAATCTTTTTACTTTTCATGAAATGCATTTAATATTATAAATTATTGTAACTTCTATAGATACTTTAGTTAGATATAGGTATACGTTAGGTATAACATTACAACCAGACGTATAACATTTTAATATAATTGTACAATTGAATCTATACAATACATTAAACTATACGTTTTTATAAACGTATTTAATTTAAAAATAAACTAATAATATTCGAGTAATAGAGTTTTATAATTTTCAAGTTTAATACTACTCAGGAATGTGTCCATATTAATATAGGTATTAAATTTTTGTAACGTGTATGATTATAATATGCATACTGTAGTACACGCCGGTACTTGTTTCATGTCCATTCGTGACTTTTATACTCGAAAAATGTTTGGATATATTTATTTTAATGACTATATATATACCACCGAAATCGAGTTCATGTTTAACCCGTGCTACAACACGATATGTATATAAGTATACCTACTTGACTCGGTGATATATAGGTGCTCTTTATTTTAAAACCATTGTATAATTATTATTAAAACATGAGTGAACTGCAGCAGTGTGTAGAAACAATATTAATTGATACTGATGCGCTTGTTAGTGAAATTATTTCCGGGGAGCCGTTAAAATAATTTGATTATTACAACAACGTTATTATATACGAAAATTACATGAATTATTCATATTTCATAACACACAAACACACACACACACACACACACACTCACTAACACATCGTACAACCTAAGGTACATAATATTTTCCTAACTGATAAACTGTTTAAAGTACGTTTAATCGTTGATAATATATTTGAACGATTCCGACTCCTGATATAATTCCGACATAGGTAATAATATTATAATGTCATGTACACACGCACTGAATCAAATCACAAATTGAATACGTTCTTATAATCGTGCCAACACAATTTGTAACTATATTTTACCATGCAAATCTGCTATACGTGTATTTGCAGTGTTAATAACGTATAACGTGTTGGTATATATTACGTATTATACTTATTAATTAATTAAATCTATTATAGAAGGTAACAGTTACCTAGCTACTTGCATGGGAATTTTCCAGCGAGAAATATATATTCAGACTCCACAGAATTGTGTTGTGAACGTTTATAAATTATAAGGCGCCCGACTAGTATACATCATATACATAAAATGATGACTACGTCACACTTGTTATTAAAACATTACAATACAGTTTGTAGATGAGTAATATTATAATATACATGTTTGCAGTTATATTTTATAATGTCTTGACAACGACATGTCCGCAATACCTGTATGTATCATATAATAAGTCATATAGCTATTTATATAACATTTATTATAGGTAAACGTTTTTTTTTTTTTTTTAAGCGTCAGAACCGTGTAGTTGGTTTTCGTGTAGGTGTATTTTAATGTTATTAGTCGTCAATTTAAATCGCATGATGGTTTAAACGTATAGAACGTTTGATTTATTTGAAAATATTGTTTCGATGCCAAATCTATATCGTAATTCGCTTTCAAACTAATATGATGGTGGTTTTCACTGAAAAATTTAAAACATCCTAATTATATTAGAATAACGGAATTACGCACTTGTATAATTTTTTTTACAAAATATAATCGAATTTATTTAATATTTGTATGTTATGCAATAGCCATCAATGGTGTATTTAACATTAATATAGGTATATTAAAAGAGTAGAGATACTTTAGTTTCCAAAAAACACAAATCACTTTCGGACCGCGGTCCACGTCACCATAACATCATCAATATAACATTATAGTTTGTGACATAATACTATATTATAACAATATTATCGGTAATGTTAATTTTGTATACGTTCAAGTCTTTACCGCAGTACTTCTATCGTCAAAAATATGCACACCAACTCGGGAATTAAGCGAATCGACTATATTAGGTAGGTACCAAAATATATATATATGACACAATATGTATATTGTATGTATTTTGGTAATGATATTATAATCGTATTAGATTATTATTTATAGGCGATTTATGCCGACGGTGACAATAATGACTGTGTAATCGAGTGTAATTCGCTCCGCATCCTATAATAACAATATATAATATTATTTATTAGGTGTGCGCGGTCGTGCCGGGGACACTGTGCTGCACCGCGGAGACGATGGGTTTTAGATGTTATTTTATTATTACAACTTCATCGGTCGTCGCCATGGCCGCCGCCGCCGATTCGGAGGAGGTGAAAAAAAAATGGCCGCACATGAGTGTGTGTTATTATACACGTTACAATATACCTATACATGTTCGTGTTTCCAAAGACCGGTCCCAGGAATTTTACCTGAGCAGCCACCGCACCGGATTAAATTATTTCTCAAACCCGCTGCCCACCGCCAACAAGCGACGTACACTTGCCCACAACCACCATACACGCACACACGCCTCACATTCTTAAACCGATGGTATAATATATACATATAGCACTTGGATTTGAACTAAAAGACTGAACATTGTTTCCAGAATATTACGATATCGTGTGTGTGTGTGCGTGTAGTGCAAATGAAAAAAACGAAGCAGACGACACAATATTATTTTAGCGTATCGCTGCAGTACGCGATTATACACGAGCGCATAATAAGTATACAGAAATAATAAACATAATAATATAATATATGTAATGTGTATCATTTTTACGAAACAAATCGTGTTATATCGTAATGCCCATAAATCATTTGGACGAGGGTTGACCACTTTATACTGCAAAGCACACCTTTATAATAATATAATATGGGAACATATAATATACTTATATATATATATGGTCAGCTGCCGCAGGTATATAAAAAGACGATAGATTATAATATTATTATAGACGTTTAATTGGACGACGATGGTTTGTGTCACGAAATATGGCCGAAAAATAACCAAAATATAATATTATAATATACAATAAGCATTATCATTTTATTGCCGCGCTCTGGAAATAGTTTTTAAGTGACCCGTATGGCTTTAGTACCAATAATACACTATGCTAATAGTAATTGTAGATTTTGTAGATGTTTGTATGCACAGAGTGTCGACCATGAATGTTTTCTTTCCTAAGTATAATAAATCCTGTTTCCATATATATATATATATATATTTCGCCTTAATGGAATAGCGAAATTTTTCAACTCCCATGCATGATATAATTTACATATGATAAAAACGAATCGGATATATATAAAAAAAAAAATAATAGAGGACATACGTATATAGTAGGTACCTAATCAGTTTACAGGAAAAAAAATAGTAGGCATAGGTACTCGCGTTTGTAGTGAAAATTTCAGTTGTTCACCATACATTGTAAACACTTATCTAAATATTTCAACTAATTATAAATAAATATAGGTATACTACAGGTGTCTATTATTTTAATTTATGGTTAAAAAATAAGTAAATGTAAATTCAACTTGTATACACGTGGTAATTATTGTACCGGTAAATCCCTTTTACTTTATAATAACTGTAATTAAACATTTATAAATTGCATTAGTTTAATAATACATTCTGTAGCTGAAAATAAATTGCTAAAAAATTATTTTTTTTGCGCTAATAAATTCGTAATATTCATAGGTATGTCATATATATATTATTTCGATTACCTATATACAGTTTAAATCAAACACGAATCCAACGATTTATAAGTAAAGTGATAATGTAGGGGTTGATTTGATTTATGTCTCTAGGTTGATATGGCGATTCTCTCCCCCTCATTACAGGACTTCATTTTACATATTTTATAGTTAATTTAAAACCGCATAAAAAACTATTGAACAATTTGTGATCATTAGGAGTTGAGACATTTTTTCACAAAATCGTATAAATTCAGTAATTTCTTTATTCCATCATATTATATTATGGGTATATGTCACTCATAATTATATTTAAATAAGTTTCGATTTGGCCTTAAATAATATAAGTATGTAACAATAATAATACTCGGTTTTATATAAAGTTTACTCGTATAATAGCACAATGTGCTTATCTCGTGTCTCGAGAGCGTTTGTATTCGGTTATAAAAACGTGTATTAATTATTATGATGTTGTGACTACGCGTAATAGCTGCTATTAAAACACGTCGAGTAAAAGCGAAATTATATTTAAAATAATTAATAACTATTCGTTTGCCGCCACACATAATATGCAATCAAAGTCGCATTAGAGTTACTCGTACAAATCACTGCATAATACCTTCGATATACCTATAATTGGCTATTAAACGAAGATCGTCTAAATTGTTGGCCATTGTTTTTCGGCGGAAGGTCAAGGTCGTCAATAGATATAATTATATAATAAGAATTTTTATGTGTATTGTGTGGCTGTTGCGAAATTATATTTTCGTGAAATCTTTATGAGTGTATTCCAATCCTAAACATAGTATCCAGTGGTATAATATAATAATACATAGGTACATTCGTACATACTTACAGAGACAATATTTTTAGAAAGTTTGTTTTTATTTTCATTTCTTTTAATCGCCATAATATAGTATTATAATATAATATTATGTTACAATGTATTACCGATAAATATAATTCAATAACATAATATCTAACATTATAATTTAACGTGATCGTATCCTCACATACGTGTTCCAGCCAACCAGAGATTAAAATAATACGTTAAAATTAAACTTGAATTTTTATTATATTTTTTTATGTCGACTGGTTTTTACACATCCGAAATAAATCATTCCGAAATTCGATAATATCAATTTTTGACCGTCGATTAAAACCACTTTTAATAACGTGTAAATTATAATAGTAGGTGTATAAAAAAATACGCGTCCGCTTCGATACCACTACAATATTCTGTTCGCAATAATATAGTAAATTATATTAATATATCTAAGTATCTAACGTATATTATCCATTACATATTATAGTCAATACAATTTATATATACACTTGTATATAGTTACATGTAACAGGACGTTTCTTTTGTATGGTCTTCGTACTCGTTTTCCCGTCCACGATAAATATACCTACTTACAATCTTACTTGTTGTTATAATACATATAGGTAGACTTTAAGTAACCACGGACGGTACCAAAAAGTAATTTTTGTATCAGTCATTTTTTTACCATTAAAAATTAAAAACCAAAAATGTTAGAGAAAAAACGAATCCAAATAAAATACTGAAGTCATGTCTCCTAAAAACCACTGTATATTTAACAATTATTATTTATACTACTGGAAATGGTTACAGTATTCAGGATTTTTACTAACAGCTATTGACAGTTAATTTAGATTTTTTTTTTACTAACTTAATTACTTAATTTATTTCGTGTCTCTGTCTCTACGTTAATTTAAAATCAATATATATTTTTTTCAATATCCCCAATACCATTAAATTAATTTCATCTATTATAATCATTTAATGTACCTATATACGATTTTAAGTGACTACACATACAATTATTTCTTAAAATAAATAAAACAAAAATATTGTATGAAGAACGAATTTAGGTTGTTCTATGATTTGCATAAGAAAAATAATTGGTAAATTCAATTAATCTAGTTAAGTAGGTGGAGATTATCAGTATGATATTTATATTAATCTAATAAATGTACTAAATCCCTTATTCGAAACTCCAATTCATTTAATTCAAAAATAATTAAAAATATTTAACTTAACTAAATCGAAAAATATCGTCAAATTGTGTCTATAGATTTAACTATTTGGTATATTATATTATCGGCATAAAGCTGTTATAAGTTATAACTATAATTAGAGTATTCACCTAACCTATCGGTATGCATTTACCTGTCAAGTAATTACAGCGTATGTGAATCGTAATTAATACCTATATAAAACTATATACACATCATATTATAGGTGCACTTCAGCCACAATATTATGATAATAATAAATAGTTTCTGGTAAAATAATACAAAATCATCGTGCACAAAATCATATACAAAAAATAGATTGCCTATTTGCCCTGTAGCAATGAATACACGTTTACTTGTTGTATACGATTTTCTCAGATCTTTAAGATTATCATCACTCCATAATTTTCACTTAAGTGTATATTATTATTACTATCACTATTACTATTACTTTTATTATTATTATCATTATACGCTATTACATTATTATACGTACACTAAACAAATATAAGACAATATTTTTCAGACATAAAATATAAATATTTTACCAGTACATATCTACTTTAGAATTAGTTTTCTAAGTATCTATAGATCTCGTAAATATCTTTTTAGACGCTGTATAATTTAATTGGATTTGTCTATTAAAATGCATGCTATTTTAATGATTGTATATAATGAGTTTTTTATTAAAAATTGAGTTATCGTTAAATTGTACGATGTATACAATTATTATATTATACGGAAAACAAAAAAATATATATTATGATTACGATAAGAATAATAATTCCTTACAGTCATCTTCTGATTGAAATATATCTCTATAATACATCTAAATAGATATGATATTTTAAGGTAGACCGTAAAAAAAGTCATTAAAAACATCAAAAATATCCGTGTTATAAATTATATTATTATAATGTAGGTACATCACATTATATCGTTTGTTTAAGTATTCTATCGCTTAAACGTTTCCGTCATCCATTTTATTCACTAGAAGAGTGTGATTACAATGAATACCTAATAATTAATGTTATAGGTTACAATCACACCTACCTAGGTGTATGCAAAAATAATATTATTTTATATGATATAATTTAGTAAACGGTCATTTTCAAACCACGTGCTGCGAGTACCTATTTATAACTATTAACTATATAGTATATATTATGTACGTGTCATGGAGATCCGTAATATAGTAAAATATTACTTTTAATTATAATCAACAAGTAGCTAGCCATAGGACGTCGTCGGTAAAACAATAAAAAAAAATTAATACGAATATCGCTCGAGGCGCATACACATATAGTATATTATATTATATATATGTATACGAAACGATGAATGAATATAAAATTAATTTCAATTAAATTATTTCCCGATCAATCAACTGAGCACGCAGCAATAAGTGTATATATTAAAATGTGTATACTGTGTAAATTATATGCATTCGTTTCGTTGTTGCTCTGTGCGTTTAAACATTAGACCAATATTACGAAACGTTATATTACAATATATCATAACCACGTCGGTTAATAAAATGTAGCCAGTATAATATAATCACGATATTATACAAATATATACAAGCGCACGACAGAACACAGCCGTAATATTATTATTTATTAGTTTTTTTCATATAATAGTTGTAGTACCTACAAATTTAATTTCGTTCGCACGCGTCCAATCGTTTATCTATAGGTTATCTATTTAGCTAAGCAAAAATCAGATATACATAATAAAACGTTAAAGCGTGGTCTACCGAAAATCGTTTGTGCGACTATAAATTCAATTTCAAATCGTTTTCCACCTGTTTATGGTCGGAATACATTTGAACGAACATTTATTGCATTGTTCACAGAGATTTGAGATGTATTTATATTTATATTTTTAAACGATATAGGTACGTATGAAAAATTAAAAACCAACAATTTGTATCGCTGGTTAGTGGTTACCATTATAACTTTATTAATACCTAGATGTAAATGAACATAATAACATTTTGTACATATCCGTTTTCATAATCACATAGGTACTATAATGCTCCATCGTAGTAATAATAATATTCATTAGCATTTTTTTTTTTTAATTGTTACGTTTAATTTTGATATAGCTTATAAAAAGTAAAGCATAATTTACTAAATGTCCTTAGCAATATACCTAACTATAGTTGGTGAATTTAGTTTTTATTAATTAATTTGGATTTGGTTTTTTGATAATGTCTGTGTTATTTACATTAATTTAGAACTGGAGGAGTTTATAATTTATGATTTTGTAGTTCAAAAAAAAAAAAAAAAAATTTCCTGTAGAATTCACATGATTTATAACTGTTCCTACGAAATTGGTGAAACTTATATATGTGTCCAAACATATTTGTTTTTTGTTTAAATGTATATTTTATTCATTGTACTTGACAACGGTATATAGTAAGTTATATCAACTAATAATAAAGATGTTTCTATGTATATACTCATTATAATACGTAATACAATTATTGGTATTTGTTCAATATTGATTGTTATTGTAAATAAATAATTATAATATTATAATAGTCTAAACAAAATTAATTATATAAAATGATGATTAATTTTATTCCAAACGTCACGTAATACCCATTACACCATTTTAGTAGCAATATATTGTATTATTTACTAATAATAGTAGGTATAGATACGGTATCGAGCCGAAAATAATGTATATATAGATCATCTATGTTGAACTTTGAATATATGATATTACATAACGAATACAAATAAACACTTACTGCAGCATATTAATTATTGTAATTATGACTTCCGATAGTGTGTAGGTATATAAAATATACGCTTAGTGTTATATAATATTTGCGCATTTTCACATTTTCAAATAATAATTTATTTTAAGTCTGATTATTTTACATATATTTTGTATAATACAAAATACGAATAGTAAGAATAAGGTACTTTACTATACTGCTTTATCTATATCTATGGCATTATGTGTTTTAGATGAATTACGCTTTAACAACATATGTATAATAATTAAAGCCAAATTATTGTGTTTATTACTATAACATAGGTAATATTTTGAAAACACACAGTGTGATTTAATGTTCGATAATGTTTATGAGTAAATATTTAAATATGAGGAAACGTGCACTTGAGTCAGGTTCGAAAAAATATTTTTTTTTTATTCAATCATTTTTAAATTTTAACAAACATGGCATCGGTTTACACAACTTGATCGTTATTAAAGCGCTTATTCATAATATTGAAAACAAAACAATTTTCGAAACGTCCGTTATTAGCAATTCATCAATGCCATTTTTATTCGTCATATAACCTTTTTCAAATATTTATATATGTAATAGTACATTTATGTTTATTTTTATAAGTTTTTAAGAACCTACGCATTTTATTACATATATTATATAGTTCTAATAAAAAGTAAAAATGTATGTCACTATAAAAATAGCACGAGTATGATATAGGTAATATATTATAACGTGACATACTGACATGTATTGGTATTTATTGTACCTATACTGACAATGCGTAGATAAACATTTTTCATTGAGTTACTCTATCAATAAAAGATATGTGTGCCTATATCGTTTTATACATTACAATCTCGTGATACCTATTACATGTAGTGTCTATATTTGAGTTAAATGGTATGTAAATATTTGGTTTTTATAAATTTTCCTCAAATACACACGTGAAAAGGTGTTTGTAATAATCTCACGGTAGGATGAAAAATAATATATAAGTACCTATAATAGATATTATATATATCGTATATAGATTTAATAACTATATATATACCTAATTTAGCTAAATAGCACACCGATTCCGGAATCGATGGTACCTATAGAAACCGAAAAAGAAAAATTCAAACTTTGTTAGTAAACACAAAGTAATAATATAGTATATAATATATTATGTGATGGTATGCAGCAGACGGAAGAACGGTCATCGTGCATATACGTCTTGTCTGCGTCTTATTTATAGACGCATGCCGATCGTGTAATATAATATTATTAACATGTTTATAATGAATATATTATTATTATGTGTAACGATAGGTCGTCACTCGCCATTCGTTTAGGAACCCATAATTTCTGTGTGTTCGTACGGAGAACTGGTTTCTCTTCTTTTTAATTTTTTTTTAATACGTACAATTTCCCCACCGCCGACGACCGCCACCGCCGTTATTACGATATAATATTATTATTATTATTATTGTTGTTGTGTTATTCGTTTTTAATGCAGTCGAAAACCGCGCGCACGATGACTGTACATAATATTATATACTTACTGAAACTCGGTTGGGCGGTTACGGCGGTTACCGCACCGCAGATCGGTGTAGAGGGGATGGACGGATGATGGGAAAGTTTAGCCACGGCGTGAGATCCTGCAGGGGGAGACGTGAACGAGTACACAGAGATACACTGCGACTCATCTGTAGCTCTATAATAATGGTTTTATTATTGTTAAGCGTATATATGTATATATACATAAGTATATTCTCGGTCATTATAATCCAATAATATTATAATACAAGTACTGCGCGCATTGCGTTTTTTAAGCCCATTGGCCATTCTCGAAATTAAGTCATCGAGAATGCACGTCATAAACCTGTGGGTTATGGGCTAGTGCAGTTTTGTTCTATAGGCGCACATCACATCGCGTTTATAATGTTTTGTATAGGTACCTACTGCAGTTATTAATTTATTTACGCGAACTCGAAGAAAGATAATACAATACATTTCCCGAACAAATATTTTTCATTTCATTTTCCTGTACACTATATTATATTATTTTATTGATTGAAATCGGTTTAATTAGTACCTATATGCTTGTAGTACCACTTCTGCCGTCTTCATTGCGTTTTGTTATAAAGATAATGCACGGTACTATAATAATATAATAAATTGTGTCCGCAACAATCAAGACGGATTGGCGAAAAATCGGATTTCAATGATTCATTTTTTGTTCTACATATTATTGACCATAATAATATAATCTATAAAACCAATAAACATATACAAACATATAATATTTGTTAAAGCTATTGTATTATTTATCGATTTTTTGCAACACTCGTAATATCTTTACCTATACTTATTACGTATTACGCGTCTATGGAATATAATGCACATTGCACACGGCTGCAGGGCCGATGCAGTAGATATTATATACATAATATATTATTATATACATTCTCAGACGACCGCGTCGAGGTCGTATCAGTCGGGCGACGTATACTACACATAAGTATTATATACATAAAATATAATATATAATTTTAGATGATTGTACGTGTAGTAGGTACCTATGTATTTTATATATACATACATTATAGGCGTTTATTACGCGTTGTGTGTATGCATATTAGCCGTACCTTGTGTGTGATAGCGATTGGTATCCGATTATAATATCCGCGGCGAGCTGGGCTTGGTCGGAGCGCCTGTGGCTGCTGCTTCAGTTGTTCCGGCCGGGGCAGACGACCTGTAAAACGCATATACATGTTTTAATGTAAGACATTCATTAATACGAAAACTACTAACACTATTATAACATTGAAAGTATTATTATATTATTTATTATTTTTTATTTTTAGTATATAATATTAGGTTATTAAAAATTTTATTTTGTGATTGACAACGTACAGTTTT
This sequence comes from Aphis gossypii, assembly GCF_020184175.1. Lineage (NCBI taxonomy): Eukaryota > Metazoa > Arthropoda > Insecta > Hemiptera > Aphididae > Aphis > Aphis gossypii. Next base: position 53,223,849 of record NC_065530.1, on the reverse strand, counting down.
GATTTTAAATTCAGACGCAGAATTTTATTTTGAAATATTTTGATAGTAAAAACTAAGTTTTGAATAAGTATTTAATTAGTTATGAATATTTCAATGATGAATGATATGGAGTGACACAGATTTGTGTTGATCCCACTATACTCTGCTCGTCCAAAAACAAAAATATTTGTACCTATAGAATGTCTTATCTCACTGGCATTCATAACCTATATATTATAGCTATATTATATGTAACTATATATACATATATATGTATATTCGTATCTTGCCAGCTGTACAAAATATGTTCCGAAATAGCAGAGAATTTACGAAACAGAATACAATCACGTCGATACCGTTGTGATCGTCATATATTTATTAAATATAATTCTGCCGTAAATTCGTTCACGAAGTATAGAGCGTATTTCGATACAGCACCGAAAATTCTTATTTTGATCACAACGTCTCATTCGTTAAACTTTTCAAAATATTTCGACAAAAATTGGTCATAAATTCACAATACAACGTAAATAATATAGGCAGGTAGTATAGGTACTTATCACATACCTATCATACATACAACAAATAAAAATTACCAGAGGTAAATATGATTTGTGTAGATTGTAATATACTGTATAGTATATACCTATACTATGTGAGTACAAAATAATATCACGAGTTATGACTGTGTACTATATATTTTGTATTGTAATTTGTAATCGATTCGTAAATATATGAACTATAAATCGGCTCATTGAGAAATTAAATAAAACATATCACCACTGCAGGTGCATTGCCCATTTCAAAAATAAAAGCATAATATAATGATGTACCTACCTACATTTAATATACCACAACTACTGTGATTTTAATTTGGGAACGAAATCATAACTCTGTAACCGTACATTTTACAATAAACATGATTTACTATTTTTCTAGGTTGTGAATCTTAATGGTGACAAATGTATTCAATTCATAACCAGATGAAGAAAAATTGAGTAGGTCATACTGTGATATTATATAGTTTATAATATTGTACACGGAAATATTACCGACAAAACATTTATAAATAGCAACTTTTTTTTTTGTTCTTGGTTAGGTTGTAACACGGTTTGTTTCAACGTATAAATTGTTATGCATTATTAATATGCGCTCGTTTTAATGTCAGTTGTAGCAAGTTTTATAATAATAATGCATTTTACATGCATTTGACCATAAAAAACAGTATTATATACATATAAAAATATAATGCAGTCTGCCATCATTTACATGCGAAATATTAATTCAAAGTCTCGGCGTATACCGCAATTAAGTCCCGTATAAGCGAAGTCTTTATACAGTGCACGATAACATTATGTAAAAGAAAAATTATATAGGTACGTACGTAATACGTTTTAATTTTTTTGTATCATTAATTCATGTTAAAAAATCTTAATAGTATATTTTTTTTAAGCTGAACGTCAATCGTTTTTATCGATAAAAACAGAATATTTCCAACGTTCAAGTAAAAAAAATAAAATAAAATAATTTAAGCATATTATATTATTATATCGCGTAATTGATCAAGTTTATTAAATTTAAAATATAAATATTTTTATAATCTGATGTAGATAATTTAAGAAAACTTTATTATATCCACTGGCTGTCCACCTATATATAGGTACATATATGAAGCATATTAAATAGATAATATAATATTATATGACCATACAGCTATCCTTAAAAACGTCTTTTCGGGGTATTACAATAATGGCTTTAATTTTCAAAACAATATTTTAGAAAAATGATCGGATATTTTTCTTCTCAAGTCAAGACTCGAATATAAAGGCTAAATTATTGACATTGTAGGATTCACTCGTTAAATTAAAAATAAATATATATTAATAGTTATAAATGCGTACCCACTTTTATTTAAATCTTATGAATTATGATGGTCATATATTCGAAATATAACGTTACAATTTAGTGTGTGGAAGTTTGCAACTAACATGAAACAACAACAATACCGATGAAGACTAAAACCAATAAAATAGTCATAAAACGATACTACTGGTAATAAACGTCAGTTTTTTGTTGTTGTTGTTGATATTTCTACACTAATCATTGTCAAATCAATAAAATCGCTCCATTAGAAAAACTTAAAAAACAAAATATCGACTTTAACGACACAGATGCAAACCTGTGTTAGAATCAGATAACGATATACCTACTGGTAAACGAACGATTTCAATTATCAGCGTGTGTATACTATATATACATTTTCTGCAATATTCCACTGAAAGCACTATATATAATACACGTAATAAATACTACATACCATGTACATGGTATGCTTACCTATAGTACGCACTAGCTAGTATATTACCATAATGCATATGCACATACAATAAGTTTGATATATATAGTTATGATCATATAAGTCTCAGGTTTGGTGCAATAAATTATACACACGTATATGGGTATATATGACTAGTGCGTGCATGTGTGTGCAGTCCAATGTGTCTGCTCTATACGAACGAGAACGATGCCTAAATCGCGTCCGTGTATACAGGTACGTAAGACGACATTCGACCACTACTTAATAATATTGTAGACTTAGTACCTATACTTACGTATACGATCTGAACGTATTTCGAGGTTGTCAGCTACGTGTCGTAAAGAAAAACAATAATTAAAATCACAGGCGGTGTATCGCCATGACGTATAAAATTATAATATAGGTACACATTTTCTGTATACACAATAATAATATTAATATATTACATAGTGACGTCCGATTGTGGTTTGAGATTAAAAGCGCATTACGGTTGAATTAAAATGTAATGTAATAATAATAGCTGCCACTAAAGCGACGCGTGTTTACTGGCTGCTGTCCGGACGGACGAGTAATATCGTATTTGTGATACCTACGTTCGTTCTATCGTGCCGATCAACTATTATTAACTATATAATATTATAAAACAGTGTATAATATATTATGTTTTCAGATGAACGAAAACGTATTATAAACGGGTAAAAAGTCAACATATAATATTGTGCGCGTAGAGTTAATAGTTTTTATTTATTTTAACTAGGTCGAGTTAAATGATAGTTTTTGAACTCGTTAATTACATATATTATATTATACGAGTTGCGTTAATTTTAGTTTCTTACACATGATTTTGTCAGCCGGGCGACAATAATTTATTAGGGACGTCAAAATTAAATAGCAAAACTATTAAGTATAATTATTTACATTTTAAAAATTACTCTTTAAAATGTACGAAAACTGTATTTAATGAACTTTGAGTTTGAATTTTAAATTTATCTCCAATTATAAATTAAGTTAACATGTATATGAAATATAAGTAGCTTATACGTTAAACTAATAAAATAAAAAAATAATAAAATTCATAAAGTGATAAATTAAAAATTAACTTATTGACTTGTTAATGCCCATTTCTATCACGTATTTATGATAAATATAAATTTCAAAAATAATTTTGTTCAAAAATATGAACAAATGACTCGAATTATTTCTGGACGTCAATTATTTTCTTCCGAGATTCAACGATGCATTTCAAATCGATTGAGCTGTTACAGAAAATAAATAATAATAAACAAAATAATAACAATCGATCATTTGTATAAGAATTTGTTAACCTTAATTCGTAGCCTCGTAAGGATACGACGATAGCTTAATTTTAAATAATCTTAACATTTGTCAAAAAAATATTTGTCATTTTTATAAATGTAAAAATTACATAATATTATTATAAACTTTTTCATTAATTTTTGTGTAATTATAGTCTTTCTAAGAATCATTATAGGTAGGTATACTACAAAATATATTCATGATTAAAAAACTCTAAATGCAATTAATTAAAATGTACAAAAGTAAAATTATAGTAAATATAAGCTATAGTCAATATGTGTTCATATGCATAATGCAGAATTTTATTATTTTTACTCATAATATTATGCAATTCTATAAACTGCGTGTTCCATTTAATAGCTAGGTATGTAAGTATTTAAAATATAGACGAGCAGAGTAGGGCGATAGAAGGGTACACCGCTAAACGCTGATACACTATTCAGTCATAACAAAACTTTAAATATTTATAACTGACGACCATACATCTAAAAAACATAAATTATGTAACAATATTTGTTACGTTTATTAAAAAAAGTTATAAAAAATATGATTAAAGTAGTTTTACAGTTAAAAATCAAGACCTATTGGTGGGTACCTATATATGTATTTAAAAATTTAAATTATTTATACCAACATAATATTCTGAACTATATGATAATTATACAATTTATCATAGATCATAATGATAATATATAGTCTTATAATGCGTACAGTAATAATATAATAAGGCTTATATAATCATAATACAAACGTAAAATACTGAAATACGTAATAAAACTTGTATGTTAGCCATATCACAAATTGTTGATGGATATTGATACGGAGTATATACCTACTGAAAATTATAAATATACCAGCTATTTACCATTTTCTATATTTCTGTATAGGAACTTACAGAAAAAGCAGGATTCAAATACAAACGATAACAATAAGCTCGTGTTATATAATCAATTATACTGCACGTATGCTGTAGCATTATATAATTGATAATTGTCTCCTGCACCGGACACCATTTGGTCGTTTTGTCATCCAAAGGTCGGAATACATAATTATATATGATATAGGAAAAAACCGTTACCGTCAAAGCTGCAGATCTTTTAAACATTTTTTTTTCGAATTCACTGCTATTGTTCTTTTTCCTCACTGTCTATATGTAATATATATATTATACATATAGGTATATAAATGTGTGCTGTACAGCGCGCGTGTTCTCACCACCACTTAATGTCTTCCAGCGTTTATTTTTTTCGACCTGCCCAAATCTATGTTTTGTTTCCTGTGGGTCGTTTATCCGTTTTATAGTACGAAAAGGTTTCGCCGGGAAAATTGATGCGTTTTACTTTTTGCCCCCCCTCGACACTGCGCGTTGCATCAACGGTTTACCGCCACCACTGCCACCGCTGTTGTCGTCGTCGTCGTAGTCGTAGTCGTATATACAAAATAATATACGCACGCACTGCACATTGGCGAAACTTTCAGCAGTCTGATATTTGGAATAGACGCGGCGGGGCGCTATATAGTAGAGGTAAGGGTAGTGGTGGTGGTGGCGCGCTACAAATGGCCACAGTCAGACACATACATTTGCCTTTTTCAAAAAAGGTGCGCCGCTCGGGACGGCGCGCGGGTAGAACGTGAATATGAGACGACGGGGAAGTGAGGAACGGGAGTTTGGTGAGCACGGGGCGGGCGAGGGAGGATTGTTCGGACTCTGAAATTCCATTAAAACGCTTAACGGATGACAAAAGGCTGTGCCACGCGCACTCGTCATATTCAACGGGCCCGCAAATGTGGAAAACTACCCCGAGGGAAAAACCTTCCCCGTACACACTCGCATACATCGTATTCATGCACGAGTGTATAAGTAGTAATACTGGGTTGGTGGAGAAGTGGTGTGTGTCGGTGTGTGTGTGTGCTTACGCGCACCGTTTAAATATAATATATATATACACACGGACGTAGTGCTATAGTGGACGGTGGACAAATAATCACAGCTCGTTAATTCTGGTCCCGAGATATGTCCCGGGAAAAACCTGCTGCTACTGCCGATGATGCTGCTTGCCGGCGCCGGAAATGAAAAACACTGCGCGTGTTTTGTACTGCTGCAGTAAATCGGCTAAAAGTGAGCTCGAAAAACGCACTTACAACTCGTTGAAAATCTTATAATATATTGTGTACGTTGAATTTCGTGTTTTAAACAAAATCATATATTCACGAAAATATTAACATTAAGAGTGTTTGAGTACATATTTTATTCTTTACACGAATCATTTAGGGTGAATACTGGACGGTGCAAGTATTTAGAAACAGAATTTAGTTGTAGGTTAAAATAGGTATGTATACTATTGAACGACTACAGCGGAAGGATGGCATATTAACCCTATTCGTCTTCTTCTTCCTCCTCGTCTTCCTTGCCATCACTATTATTACCTAGCCTCGTAATTCCAGCCAGAGATTTAGGTGACATAATACGGAATTAATGCTATATCATGACTGAAACTCGGTTCTCTCTCACTAAGAAATGTCTTTGGCACGCAAAGTCAGCCCGACGACCACGGTGGCGGTGGCATGACGTGAACAAAAATAGCTGTGTCGGGATACGCTTGCTACTCTTCAAAAAAAAAAATAATCTTTCTAGTAATATGCGCCAACCCATATTAATTAGATCCAATTTACCATGTGGTCTATAATAAAAATTAAAAAGAAACACGTTTTACGAAAGCTTGGATACTTATGTAGTATACCTATAGCTACTTAAAAAATGTATATTATAATACAGACTTACGCGAGTTTTAATTTATACATTTTTTTTTTTTTTTAATTTAATTTTATTCACTAGACCACCCCGATGAATAAAAATAAAACTTTTTTAATATTAGCGTTTTCATTTTACCTAACTATAGACCTTTTTTCCCATTGAATTACAGCAAACAATGCACATTTTCATTTCGCACTGAACCACTGGCAATAATATCTACATATATTTATGAACTTATTTTTATTTGTATACCTATATATATGTATTGATATAATATTATATTCAAATATTATTTTATATTCGATAATCGCAGTATGAAAAAAATATTTATATGTAATATAATATATATATATATTTACTAGGTTCAACAATAACTTAACTACATGAATCATGTTAAAGACCGCACAAATTTGTATTTCATGTTGTATACGTATATTTTATCAGAGTTATGGGTAGGGGCTGAAGATGAAAACATATTTTGAAATTCATTACATTCAAAACAGAAACAACTGTAGATAAATTGCACTACAATTGTAAATAAGATAGTGTCGGTTGACTTTTGAGCGAGTCGTTTGTCATCTTTTTTATGTATAAAAGTTGTTCGGCTGTTTAGATGTTGACACACCCCTCGTTTGAAGCGGACCACACACAAACGGGTGGACGCGTGAACAAATTAGTTATTATAATTGTCTGAAATGAAGTCTTTAAGTTTTGTATTTAAGAAAAATGAATGGCTGCCCTCGACGTCTGTTTGACATCGTTGTCGTTAATTTAAGTAAATCACTTTTCAACAGCATAACCATTTACGTGCGGCACACCACTGCATCTGCTGCAGGGCTCCGTTTATATGTATTTCACAGAAATAAATGCATTATTTTCATCTATACCGATAAAAACATCAATCTTATAGTAGTAAAGCACACAAGTCTATCTTTTATGCTTTTTAACAGTTGCCATTGTCGAATTGTGGTTACTATAAACGGTGCAAGTCCTGCAGTACATTCTATTAACTTAGCATAGTGAAAAACTCCGACAAACGTCATAAAGTCAAGGATTTGTGGTTAAGTGGCCCGTAAAACTATACGGCTGAACATATACGTGAGTATATAATATACAATATAGTATATTGTCCAATATATAATGAACCAGAACAATAATAACCTTATACTAATTTATCTTTGCGTTGTGGTTAGCACGGAATTTTATTATTTCACACGTATATGTATATTCTATGCTACTACAGTTGACTATTTTTACTTCACGCGCGATTTTCATACCTGAAATAATAATTATTATCTATGAACATTATATATATGTATATATATATTAATTTGAAAAACTTTCTTGACAAAATATGTGTAAAATTGTATTATAATATTATAGAGTAGATGCAACGCAAATATTAATAATTAAAAAAGACCGATAAAAATATTTAAAATAATCATCAGTTATAATACAATATTATGATTATGTACGGTATTGATATTCCGGCACTGCCATCAATCCGCTATCCTATTTTCCAATCCTATTTTTACCACATCCAAATATAATTTTATTTTTTTGATTAAATAATTTAATGTAATTGAATCTTTCGATATTAATGGAATATTAAAATATTAAAAGCTTGTTGGTGATTTTAATAATAACATCTACACACATAAATCAATAAAAATGAAATGAAAATAAATAAATAAGTTTTAATCCATAGCTGATTTCTGTATTTTAAATATCTAATTTGTTTTCAAAAAAACTATAGACATTATGGTCCCATATATGTCGGACTATCGAATCAAAAAGAATCTACTGTATAAATATATTATATAACATAGCATTAGAAAACATTATAAAAAAAATGCAATCGTTTTTGAAGCGATACACCTATTAAATAATATACTCAGTGCACGTCATAAAAGGTATAGGTATAAGTACCTACTTTGAATTATATCCAAAGAGATCTTCTCCATAATTTATTCTCGTTTTTCGTTTACAAGATTTCAAATGACATATTCGATCCGAATACCGCAACTATATTTTTCAAAATTGAAATAGATGGATTTATGTCGACAAATGAAAACACTTTTCTTAGTCGAAATACAAACGTGCTTAAATAGACACGACTGTGACGTATATATTATATAATACTGTAATAGTATAAGAGCTGACTTAACGACAGATATCTGTAGTGTGTATACATTAATGTTAAACAAACGGCTGTTATATGTAAAGTAGGGATAAATAGAAATAATGATATGTACATCATCTGTCGATCAGTTTGAATTGTTGTTTAAACAAATATATTTTAAAGCTATATTTCATATAATATTTAAACAAACTGATTTTTATGATTAAATTATGATGTGATGTAACTATTTTTAAATAAGAATAAGTAATATTGGTTAAACAAATCAAATTACAAACTAGAACATAGGTGTGAATATATTTTATATGTATAATTATACTAACTCTGTAAGATTTATGAGTATAATGGAAATTAAATGTTTTATATAGGTATATCAATCTAATATATGATTTGAAAAATACTAATCGTTGGTGAATATCAGATGTGGAGTATTAGCAGAAGATCTCGTTATTTTATCAAAACCTTTATATACATATATTTAAAACAATTTTATATTAATTTAAATATAAAATATTGATGATTTATTAATCGTGTATGTTGATTTGAATACATTTTAATTACTGCAGTAGCTGTGGATTTTTACACACCGATTAATTTAATTTAATTAAATTCTGGTGTGTAATAATAATAATAATAAAAATAATAATAAACATTCCGATATAGTATAGATGGACTAAATGTTGGTGGGTTGGGGAAAATTCTATACAATATGACAAATAATATGTGTTATTACATTCTAATGTGGGCAGGCGGAGGACGGGCATCATACTGCAATTTGATAGATCTGATCGGAGAAAAAAATCGTCACACGATTGCGGTGTGCTATTTTCGTGTCTTATAAATTATTATAATCGTGACAGAGCAGAGACGAGCGAATATTATATTCGTTCTCGCTTGAAAAGAAATCCGAATTCGTTTTATCGCCGCCGCCTATTCGGACCGTTGAACGCCGCGCCGTTCCGACAGCACGCGTCGCCTACCGTGTGAAGGACGTCGTTAAAAAGAAATACGCCGAGAAAAGGAACCGAACGGCTACCTACAACACTGACTGAGCCGTATTGCGACGAGCTACCGAAGTAATCAATGAGCTGTGTTTATGACGAACACTGTCTCACATTATTATATATATAAATAAATAAAAAAATACTGCTGGCACACTGCACTGCACACCTAATAAACATCGGTCAATGTCTATATAATATAATATATACAGCCAGCACGAAACCCGTAAGTATGATATATTCGGTCCCTCTCGCAGTATACATATGTTATAAAATATATAATAAACATATTGAGTGATCTTTGTATTTAGTATTTACGTACAAGATTTTATGTATGAATGGACGGCCGTTGTTAGTTGTCTCGATCTGCGCCAAAGTCGAGGCGACGGTATCACAATATCGTATATTATTCTATGAATCTCCTCTATTTACCCGTCGAGTTCATATATATTTTTTTCTTATTAAACTTGGACTATGAAGGATGAACGGGCAACAAAAAATATATTATATACAATATATTCATATTCGAAAACGTGACGACGACACAGACTGCGTATTTTCTACGAAAATATTATATTATATCGTAATATAATATTTACGTATTGCAACTGCAGTATGTAATAAAGATGAATCATATACCTACATTTCGTATTGACATTCGACATTTAATAACTTCAGTCAACGCCCTCGTTGCGCATAACATTATGCTCAATATACTGAAAAGATCGCCAATCTTAAAATACTATAATTGTTTATCTATGTTTTATACGATTGAGGAACGAATCGATAAAAAAGTACGTATATATGACAGCATATTTTAATCGTTTGTTTGAGCATCTGAGATTTGTACCACGGATCGATTCCTCACCCACATACCCTCATTTTTTTATATATTATTATAACTAGGGACCGAACAGCTTGGTTATATATACGCACTCCCCCCGGAATTCGGGCACATAATTTAGTACACGTGTTATATTCTTTGGGGAAAACAAAAAAAAAATATCTTTAATATTTCATTCCCCAACAAGAAAAAACGAAGGGGAATGGCCGTTTGGTCAAAACATTGTTTTCTCTTGAAAGTTGTGTAGGTTATTGAAAAGAAGTTACTTCAAACTTATTTTATAACGTGTTTATAGGTTATTGATATGATGCGGGAAATAAATATAAAATAAACACCGTATACAATTCAATTACTGTAAAGAAAAAACTAATATTCAACTCAGTTTTTTTACATAAAGCAATCATTAATTTATTGATTGAATTATTAATGTATGCAATAATTATACTCATAGTGCATATTATACTTAATTCAATATTACATCATTGGTTCAGAATTATTCAGTATAATAAATTATTGAATGACTAATTAATCTCGACAATTAAATTTACAATAACACAGTTACGTATTTTAAATATTTATCCAATAAAATATATAACGAACTTCAATAATAAAAACGTTAATTTTTATAAGTCGATTTGATAGTTATTATGAATGTGAACAAAGTAAATAAATAATAACATATACGCACATCATAAAAGTATAATTAATTTTGAATCTACGAATAAAAAAAAAAATAATTTCAAACGTGTCTTTCAATCTAAGTCATAATAAACGTAAAATAAACATAATTTACACTGTATACAGTATACACTATACAATGAACATGTATATTGTACAATATAATATTATGCTATATATCTTGATTTAAATATATATATTAGGTATATAAATAACAAAATTAATTTATTAATGATTGCAAAAAATTGTATTATTAACAGGACTACTAGTAATTTTATTAAATCTAAGTAAAATTAGCATAGGTTTGAAATAATATGTCAAATTGAAATGATCTATTTAACTTTTTAAATCATTGTATAATTATTTTGGTTTTACTATTTTTTTTATAAATATAAGATAAACAGGAAATGACAATTTTAATGGTCGTTTGGAATGTAATAGGTACTAGTCGATAAAGAAAATATTATATTGACCGTAAATGTTTTTTAACTTATAAAAAAAAATCAATGGGAGCACCAACCGAACCTAATATGTGAATATGGTTTTGATAGCTTTTGTGGTTTCTGAAGATACTTATTAACCATCATACACACACATACATAAATGATATTCTGCACAGAAACAATTGAAGATATTCATTTTTACATCTATCGCGATTACTATAATTATTTTTAAAACTATGATACAAAACCTCAATTTTTAAAGAAGAAATAATATGTATTATTTATTATTAAATTATTATTATCGACATTTTGTATTTTATGATAAATTTAAATTTTTCTGGAGATGTACTACCTATATTATTTATGTGATTGGATAAATATTTTATTTAATAACAGTTCGATATTTTTCTGTTCAAACAAAGTCATTCGTGTAGAGATTCTCATTTAAAAATACTTACAAAAATGACTTTTTTTGTTGTTGTCAAATCAATTCTGTAATCACAAATTTTTGTAAAGATATAGTACGACATACCACATAATTTTAGTGTGGATTCTAAAAAATTGAATGATCAATAATAAATATATATTTATGTCTTACATAAACTATCATAGAATTTTCTATTAACATCTTATAGCCTAAACTCTAAGACTTATAACACTATATTAGGTAGTTATATTTAATATCTATACTATATGGGGATTCAGTATAATATGACTTTTTTGAATATTTATGATTTTTAATTAATATTATTATATAACTGTACAACCAATTTGTCATTATACAATTATCATGTTTTCAGCATAATATAGAAAATTTGGATATTTTGGTTTTTTTTCCGTTCCGCTCAACTCCGTGAGTAGGTACCTGCTGAGAACCGAGAGATTCGACGTTGTCGTGCATGCAATAAATTAAAATAAAATATGTGCAATGGAAGCACTTGTCAAAACTCTTGAACACTAATTATTATTAAATTTAATTAAAAAAATATATAATTAAAATAATAATAATAACATTATTATTTGTTATAACTAAGACATCACTCGGATTTCGCGGTAATATATAATGAGACGTGTTGTATCCGTTCGTGCGAGGAGGGGTATTGCCATTGTATTAAGATTACATATAAGTATAAATTATTGTAAGAAGAAAAAGTCAATCCCTCTAGGCGATTCTTATGTACTATAGAGCATGAATTAATGCATCGAACTGTGTTCTGTCGAATACATTATAGCATAAACCGTGTGGACACGACACGCTCTGCGACGTTTAACATAAATTCATTAGTATGCATTTCATTCATTATATATTATAATATATTTTAACATTTTATTATTTATTTTACTATAAAACTACTAAACTATATCAACGTTGTGAATTAATATAGTCAGAACGCAATATCGCAAACCACGCGTTGTACAATAGTGATTTGCGGCCTGTAATATGTACTTATATAATATAATATGTGTTGTCTCACACAGAATTTATTTTTAAATTCTTTATAAATTATATACAATTTTACTCATATTACTTACAAACTACAACAATCATAAAAATTATTTATAAAACAGTAGGTTATTATAATAAGGTATTTTAAATAGGTAAAATTACTACTCAACATTTTTTTTCATTTTACCCTTGAGTCTTCAGATGAACTTCTGATATTCAATTATAATAATATATGTATAGATCTCTTATCTCGATTATTATTTACTTCTATTATGTACATATTTATTTATTTTATAATTTAAAATGAGATAGGTACATTTAAATGGACGTAATAATCGCTTTTGCAAGCAGTAAATATAAGTATCATATACACAGTGAAAACTTCGATCGTTGTAAATAGTAATTTATTATTTGAGTAGAAAAATAAATCAGATACGATGATTATGATTACATAGATAGTCAAGGCACAATATAACGCGAAATATCAAAGGTAAATAAAAAAATGTATTTTTCAAGTTATAAAACATTGAATTGTATAGGAATTTTCGATTTATTGCCAAGTAAAAAAAAAAAAAAAACAACTAATGTGACTGGACTGTGTATTAAAATGAAAATATATTTATGTATGACAGCTGCTATGTACGTCATACAGTCAGAAGGTTTTAATCTCGTAATATTGAAAAGGCGGGGTCTGGGAAAAAAACTTAATCGGAATTATTTATCGCTATTAGCGCAATGACAACACAGTTAAACGAGAGATTTTTTTCATATTATAAAAATGTCTACAAGCGCAAGTAAAACACGTCATCTAATTAAAATATAATTCCTAAAATGAGCGTATATATATAATACATTATGTATTATCATCGTTTAGCGTATGCCCGACTTAACTCGGAGGGGTTAAACGTTGTAGACCGCGTAGGAGGATTGTGCTTCAGTGTGTATAAATATAAAATATACACTGATATAGTTAGCTAAAAGCGTTTTGCTTAAATCTTCCATCGGGCGGCAAGACAAGGCGCGAAAGTTTTAACAAACAGCGATAAAGAAAAAATAAAGCACAGAAAAAAGAACAACAACCCCCCCCTCCGAATGACAAGTAGACGAAGGATGAGAACTTAAAGCTTTTTAAGAAATTGTACGACAGAATTTTACTTCGTCCGTCGTTTCGTCGCGCTCGTCGTCATGATCGCCGACGCCGCACGAGAGTGGAAGTTTTTAAAAAGCTTTTTAGTAAATTGTAAATGCGTGGCGTAGTTCACCCGTCTCGTCCACCGTTGCTAGCGCGAGGGGCGCACGAAAATATTCGAGTAAAAACCGGCGAGATTTCGTTTCGCGTAATAAAGTAAAAGTAAATTATATCCTTGTCTCCAAAGCAGAAGGCACCCGCAGTATATGCACGCATAAAATATTATATTACAATACTAATAAGAAGAATATAATATAATAATGACTGAAAAATTAAAAATCAACAAAACGAGGTACTAGAAACAGAAAAAACAGAATCGAAATATACTTTTATAATAATATCATAATATAGGTGTTATGTGTAGAAAATACAATTTTTAAAAATTTAGATTTCGGTGGACAACAGCAGGAACTTTTGTATTATCGATATCGAATAAGAATCGAGCGTATATTATTATAATATTATGTAAAAACGTTTTTATTTATTATTATATTTATTTATTTGTTTTTTTTTTTTTTTTTGGAGCAGAAAAAATATTTTTGTTTTATGTATATACTATACGGTTCGGGCTTAGTCTGTGGCCTGCAGCTTTGAGCAAAACGACTAACAATCTTCGGCCGAGTAGCGTTTATAATATATATAAAATAGCTATAATAATATGCAAATCGTGGCGGATAACTTTAGACGTCGGATGCGCTAGAATACGTCACATAAAATATATTATGGATGGGTATATACTATGGATCATTATAATATATTATTATATTATATAGGCGCGTGTACATTATAATATAGTCGTTGGCGGTGGGAGGGGTTGGTCGCCTGACGAGTGACGGTACGCGGGTGGTTCGAGCGCGTGGTCTTCCCTCGGCTTAAGCGGATTTCAGAGTTTGTCGAGGTCTATCTTTGTGGATTTTTTTTTCTCCGCAGTTCGTTTCTTTGTCGTCGAAGAGCGGATGTATATATTTTTATGTGAAAAAAAAAAACCAAAACAAACACTAACCGAAACGAAAACGGTGGTAATCCTTCCATAGTTTGGCGCACGCGCACACGCGCATTCACACACTCACACGCACTCACGTAATATGTGTATACACGGAGTTCCGAACTTTGGCCGGGCAAAAGTGTTTAGCGAGCTATCCCATCTGGAAAAAAAACGATCGCTCTAGGGGTATGTTATGTATGTATTCTAGCCGGGACGAGACCACGCGGCGTGGTGGGCCGCGGAGAATTCATAAAACGCGCGTAAATCCAAAAACCCCCAGCGAGACGTGATGTATTTGCGGGCGGGCGGCGACGCGTGACACTTTTGCAAAAAGAGTCGAAACTCCTCCGGAGGCCTATACGGTACAGTAGTCGGCGGGTACCGGAAATGAAAACGCGCGGGGGACGGCGACTATATAATGTATAATGTATAGAATATATATATATATATACACACACATGTACGAAGACGACTGCTACGACGACGGCGACGCATTTTCCGAAAGGCGAGCGGTACGACCGGAAACGCTGGGTGGAACACCGGCGAGAGACGAGCTATGTGCACCTCTGCGACCTTCCGCTCACCCGCTGGTCGAGGGAGGGTTTTCTACTACTTTTTTTTTTCATACGATTACCCTCTCTCGCACGTGATTTAAATACGTTCCACTACGGGCACATCCCCTATCCTACGTCGCCGTACATCCTATGTAATATGTATATAGATATATAGGTACGCGAACGTGCACATATCGTCATCATATATATATAATACATGTGTATATGTTATGTATACGCGCTCGTGTGTGTGTGTGTGTACGGGTCGTGTCGATTTTTCAATTCCGAAAACGGAAAACTAATCTCGCGACAAAATCGCACGTTTTGCCGCTCGCGATACGCCGTTTGCCTTATTATTATTGTTATTATTATTATATACATTTCGTGTGTACGAAACTCAGCGACGACTCTCGCACCATTTTTCGATTATTACAAAATGTATTTTGACTTGAACACGGTGCACACATAATATATTTCTATTTTCATTCCACGCATCCCTTGATGCAGATCACGACAGGAAATGTGGAAAGGGTTTGTTGGCTCACTCGAGTACTCAACCTCTATTGAATAAATCCAAGTCCCGACGACGCGAGATTTTTATCGAGTCTCAAATATCTAGTACGGATATTAAAATATAATAGAAAAATAATACACATTGTAAACATCGTACACACGTAATAACATTTAAAAAATAATAAAATATTTTTTACCAAACTGTTTATGGAGGTCATAAATATTTAGCAACACTAATTTGAGATGTAGCGGTAAAGTTAAAAGTTTTATTATTAGGTACATTTTTTTTTCAAAGACTATATTATAGCTACATATTATGAGAGTGATATTTTGTCCAACAAGCAAAACATATAACCGTAATGTATACTGTATAATATTATGTGATATTTATAGCCTATATTATTATACGCATTTGTATCTAAACATATTATTATAATATTGTAAAGTATAGGAGAAACTTTTTAAAAATAATGTGTTTACGATTGCGCCTTGATAGGATGTTTACTATTTAAGTCGGTAGCGTATTGTTAAACGTATATACATATATTATGTTTACCATCCAACTCGTGAAATTCGATTCCAAACGGATTTATTAATAATTCATAAAAATATACTATAATGAAACGGATTTTTATTTTTTTTTTTTTTGTTATTCTACTCAACAGCTAACACACCAGAATTTACATAATATTTTATGTGGGTCTACGCTGGATAATATTTAATATTATAATATATACTTATACAAACGTGTACAGTATAATAATATTATATATACAACGAAACGCAATTACTGCAACACAGCGTTCACTGTGTATATATATATTATACACTCGACTGTGGCTTCGTATAGTTGTTATTTTTACTCTCGCGTCGACAAATCGGTCGAATTATAAATGTGTTTTCGTAAAGTCCGCTTGAGGGGTGCAAAAACTGTGTAAGATAATAAATGTGCGATGAGATTTCACCACGAGGTTTTTCTTTTGCGCATAATCCTATTACGTGTGTTAAGTGTACGCGCGATACACGAAGGGGCCGTAGTTCTTCGGTACTCGTTTTTCAATATCATTATCTATAAGTATATATAGCAATGCAACACAGAATAACAACTCGAGACTCGAAATCGTTTCTGCCGCGTAGCTCTTATAAACGCATTTAAAATGTACAATTATCTCCTTTATACGGTGTGTGCGCGAGGATGAGACGCGTGTGATAAATATACGGTATAGGTGTACATATTTAGAAATGTCGTGTAACGAGCTATTGTCGAATAAACGCGTTTGTGGTGGTACCTATTGAATGCGTTGATAACGAGTGGGTACTCATCACACTACAATAGTTTTCCATTTTTCTTTTCTATATAATTATTGGGTATTATATATCAGCACATCAATAAATACGATAACGGACGATAACGGAGTCTTGACGATATTCCTATGATTTATAGGTAGGTACTATCTAGTCAAGTATAACATAATAGGTACATTATGCATTTTCATTGGAAATGTCTAAAAGGTCGACTATGTTTGAAAACATTTTCGATGAGTAGTTTTTGAGTTCTATGCGGAGTTGAAAAAAAATGGAAAATATGCGTCCCCGGCTACCGCGAGTGCCACCATCATCTCGCCGGGGTGTGCGGTGTACAACGTACCCGCGTATTACACACTGCACAATACGATATGACGCGTAAAGACGGCAATGGCTACGAGCAGCTCTTTGTCGGCGCGAGCCTTGTAAATATATGTATACACATTGCACACACACACGAGGGAAAACCGATTGCCCGGAGCGATTATTGGCGAGACGTGCACGCAAAAGCCAAGCCCATCGACTGGTCCCTCGTACGGTGTGCGACGCAAACGTATTTACCCGTACCTATACACACACACACACATCGTACGAAATAACATATTATACACACTCGTACACAATATTATTACTTTAATACGAAGATATAGCGTATAAAATAAAGCGTTGCGTTTGTTGCGTATCATATATACGTACGTATTCTACGTGTGTGCGGCGTACAATACGATACTTCGATCATTAATCACGAGACTGCCTATAACAACGGCAGCAGCAACAACAACAACAGTAATAATAATACTGAAAACACTCGCATAGCAGTCCGTATGATGTCCGTCTGGTCTGTACGGTCGACCGTGATAGTCCGTCTGTATATATGCGCACGTATTATGTAATATACAACGCTTATGGTCTCTCTCGAACCGTTGTTGTGACACACATAACGCGGTTAAACCATCATTAATATTGCGCATCGAAGATATTATAGCCTGCGTGTATTATGCGTATATACGTATCATATATATACCAAACACTGCATTACGTAATCTATTATACGCGCGTTTGTGTGAGCAACCATCATTAACGGGCCACATGTTGCTGCGCGCACATTGTATGTCGAATTGATAAGAATCGAAACGTCCAGAGAAAAACGAAAATATGTAATAATATCGTGTGTGTGTGTGTGCGCACCTTTAACCTTATACTTGGGTAGGTACCCACGTCTCACTGCATTCTACGACTACCCTTATAGTCCTTTTATATATAGGTATTTACCGCGGCCGTCGCAGCTTCCCGTCTTCCGTCGAACTGCAGTACAACGATTGTAATGCATGCCGTATAAATACATTATATAATATTATTGTACCGATTTAGTTACGCGCACCATACGGATAGCCGATAGGCGAAATTTGGAAATCAAATTTTAAAATATAATTTGAGAGATGATGAGACGTTGCTGCTACGTATTACATAATATGATACGAGCAGAATGAGAACAAATCCTCCATAGTAATTCAAAATTGACTAAAAACTCGAAGCCATATTAGTAAAATCGGAGGCGATCGTGATACCTTTGGGGGTGCTACAACACCCCTATAGTTGCCACACCTGAGTCATAAAACAACCCTAGGATGGACTAGGCTCAAACATTGAATCTATGTCATATCTATTGCTACAGTATTGTACAAGTTTACATACCATACAATTAATATGAATTAATACATTTTAACGATAGTATACTTGTATCATTATGCACGGGTTGAAGCACGCCTGTCGCTTTGTAACATTGTGAGTGAATTTTTACCAAATTACTAACCACAGTTTCTTACAGCAACGACTTGACGCGATGAATGATATTATTTAATGTCCTATCTACTTTAATTTAATGTGACGTATAGGTACACCATAAGCGGAAGTGCTATATTATTACCTATTTATTATAATTTATAGATATAGTGTATTAACACCATCAATCGAGTATCAGGACTAAAACATTTTATACTTGGAAACAGGCACTATATTACGTGTGTTCAAAAAATAGGTATAAATGTATGCAACCTATGGTGATTTGTATTATTTAAATTTGACGCCGCCGCCTCCGAATAAAAGTTCAATGTTCAACACCCACCGCCATCGCTGTCACGGATAACGAAAACCGGTAGTCACTGGTACCTAAATCGAGGTATACGTATAAGAAGTGCGATGTTGTACACTTAGTCCATAATATAGTTATTTCGATATGGCCCGAGGTCATAGACATTTTATATTCAGTACGATTTCTTAATCGAGTAGGAGTTAATTAAAAAAAAATAAACCAATGTTCTAATAATATAATTACTACGTAGGTACCTGTTGTTTTTCCGCACACGTCTTAAATACACATTATATTATATATAGGTATATAAAATATGTGAGCCATAGAAGCGTTACGTCTTAATTATATCAATATTACTTCGTACACACATACAAAATATATAATTCTAGTATCTAATCGTAATTAGTACCTACAACTATATCCATACATAGTATTTGATACACTTACAAAATATTGTAGTGTACACTGTATAGTGTCTCTGCAATATTAATGTAGGTATGTGATGTTAATTCTCACGTTATTTTTTTTATAACACGCATATTATTATATTCATGTAAGTTTACTATTTTATATATCTAAGTTTTTAGAAGCTATAAAAAACTATCAAATGTATAGCAAAGTTATAATTTAAATTAGTTTTCATCGATTATTTTGAATACGACCATATTAAAAGTAGTATATAATAGGTAATATTATTCGTTTTAGTACTATGCGTGTTTAATATACTATTTTTATCGACGCACAACGCGTTTCTTAGAAAAAAAAATATATGCTAAGTATTTATATTTTATTTAAATCTAGCTATTTTCCACCGTCAAAATGTTTAACCAATGTGTGCCTTCACTCGATTTTACTCAAGTAATGCCTTTATATTTAGAAACAACTGATTACTGAACCATACAACATCTTAACCTAGCTTTATACACGATTTAATTATTCTATTTTATAAACTTTTAAAGATGATTCAAACGTCTTAACTGCTTAAGATAGGATTTAATAAAACAGATAAGGCATATCCAGTTTATTCATTCTTTTAAATACTACCAGACTTCTAACAAATTAAAGTTTCACCGTGTATATATAATATATATATTATATCGTTATACCAACAGTGCATACATATTATATATATATTGTAGTCTGAGGTACATGTTATTTTACTGTAGCTATGATATATTATAATATCATTACTTATTAAGCAGTCACACGTGTCGGAAAGTGGATTTTTGTATATATTATGTAAATGTCCAGCAGGACGATTTTGACAAGAGTTATCCCGCACTAAGCTACCGTGAGGATACGACTATACGTTCTATTATTTTTCCCCGCATTATATATTTGCATACTAAACAGGCAACAAAAATCTTGAAATTAATTCATGACGTCAGTTATTCGCGAAGTGAAATCGTAATGTATAATTATTATTTAATATTTGTTAATATTACACTCGAATAAAAGACATTGAATCCAGATAGTGATTTTATTATTTTGGATTACGATCACTCGTCTAGTACTACAAGCACATATTGTATTTAATTTTTTTATAGAAAACAGAAATCTACACATGTGGTTGTTGTATGATAATAATAGAGTAATAATATATGAAGTTATTGATGTAAAATAATTTTTAAGATCCTTTTAACGAATTTATATTGATTAAGCAGTAACTTTTATAAGTTTATAACGATTTGTATAATCAACGTAAGTATAATATTTTACACCCACTTTATACCATAAATTATATTATATTTAGGAATTATCTCTAGAGCGCTTAAAATGCTTAGATGTGTCCAATAAAAAGGCTAAGAATATAAATTATGTTTCTTATTTAAAAATATTTTTAATTTTTATTCTCTATTTCGTTCACTATGTACAATTTTATTTTTCGGAGTCTATTTACTATATTACATAACAATAGTTACTCTCAAATATTGGAATGTGATGTTAACACTAAAAATTTTTATTATTTGCTTTTTACATCAAAAAGCATTACATTATGAAGCACTACAAACAAACCATGTATCCTCAGTGTTCCCTTCATCAGATATTCTCTATTTCTTGTTCTTCTCTATATTTATATCATAGGTACAATTCTTTAATACCTTTTATGTGATTCACAAATGAAAACTCTCGTTAATTAACTGAATATTACTTAATTTGAGTAATGTTCTACGACATCATGCTTTTATTCTCGCATAGTGCGACCTATATTCTATATACAGTTAACTGTAAACACTTACTATGCTATCAAGTAGATTAAAGCTAAAAAAAAGGCCGTAAGTTTTTTAAAATTAAAAAAAAAAAGATAATAATGAAATGAATAAGAAGTAACTATTTATACAATAATACAATTGACGTACACGCCCTATACTCTACACTGCAGGTTTCAATCATTGCAATACGCGTGGTTGTAAATATATACTTTGCATGCACATATATAATAATAACAGGATATCGTGAATAGTGCACTTATGTATATATATATATATATATGTATTAATGTAAAGCGCGAGTCCACCCTCGTCGTAAATTATAACCCTAAATTAGCCGAACACGTACTTTGTTCCATTCCCGTCGAAAGCTTTTTATTTACGAATTATTCATACATGCGTGCAGTGTACCACATTTACAAATAATCAATTATCGTCTAATATATATTTGTATATTGTGCAATAACAAACGCGGGTGCACGCTTTATATACTTTAACCAGACATAAATTATGCGGTAATAGTAGGCAGGAAAACGAAAACTAATAAAACGCAATAATGCATACAATATATATATATTATATTACAGATACGGAAATCCGAATGACTTCATTATAATAATATACATATAGGTACGTGCTCTACGGGTGTTTTACGATGGTATATTATAATATCGACGCGATACATCGATCTCACGTACTTATCCGTCGACAAAACGTATCGGAAAAAAAACAATCCCGAGATTTTTCGATTGGTTAAGCTAATACAGACTGCTGTAATGCGACGTTATGTAGATATTATAGGATAATAATATTATTTACATAATATTATTATTTGTAATCTACCGTTTATAATTAATTCGATTGTCTTGAACGTTTATATACTGACATGTAGGTATACACTATACATATTATGAATATCTATACCTATACAAATGTTACCAGTGAACCTTCACCGGTGTATCGATCACTTTTGAATATTACAATATTTTCGGAACGTCTGAAATTGCAAAACGTATTAATAAAAAAAAAAAAATTCAAAAACGTAATCGTGATATTTAAATTATTGTTGCCGGGAATCAGTATTTCTGACAGAAATTATCGTGTATTATATAATAATATAATATATAAATTATAAATATATATACCTAAACATAAATACGTCGCGAACCACGTCGACCGGAATGATCATAAAATAATCGAATTCACGCGAAATAATATAACAAACGCATCCGACAATATAAACCCTGGGAAATTCGCGTATTACACCGCATATTGGGTGTATAGATATTTCATAGATCAAAAACTATGGCGTGACGTTTGCGAATTCCCGATTGAAATCGTGATATATTTATACAGCAGCATAATACATATATTTAGAAAATACATAGTACATTGACGGATTTTGATAAATCGTTGTCCGGGCGTGTTATGCCACTACGCCCAATGCACTACTGGTCAAAAATCCGGCCGATATATTATATGCAAGCAGCTATACAATAATATACACGAACGTCCGGACGTCCGGTCAAGCAATACATGTCTGTACATAATATTATTCATTTATGTCTACACAATATACACTCACACTGCACTATAGTTTATATAATATCATGTATTATACAAACGCGCATGTAAATTATTATCACGATTGACGTACTCGACGAGCGGAAAAATGACTATTGTGATAAAATATCGTATACACTATAATATTTTGATACAAAAAAAAAAATATATACTTGTAACGCTTCATTACAAAACGAAATTGAAAACTTTTTGTTGACGATATTGTATAATATAATATTGATAGTATTCGAATCATTGCAAATATGTATGTATAATATCATATTATATGTTGATTTATACTTGTTCAATTTAACGTTTCAAAAGACCGACGATAGTTCTACATTAATTGTGTCGAATTGTACAGTAATATAGATTTAGTAGTAATAGAATTTTTAGCTTCCAGACATCTAAAGCTTAGAAAAACTTCAGTTAGAAGTGACAAGGAAAATTCGAAAAATTGATATTTAGTTAAATAGTTAGAGTAGCTTGTCCAAACGGTTAAACAATTATAAATTAAAAAAAAAATATATACTCTGTTCTGTATTCGTTATTTACTGCACGCAATCAAACGAAATAAAAACGACTGAAATAGTTAAATCAAAATAAATAATTGAAACTATATGGACGGTGATCGGTAAACCTTTTAATATTTAAAAAATCCCCATGACACAAAAAATAAGTAGACGAATTAATATTTTATCTTATATAGTCACTTGAAGTTGTATTGCACTGCTGCGTCTGCTATGCATCTATGCCTATTCACATAGTATCTGATTTATAAAACATAAACTTTAAGTAAAAACTAAGTAACCGACTTATTATAATGCAGTATAAATGTATACAACGTAAACGCAACAGAATAGTTGTACTTTACTTCAAGTGTAGATACTTACAATTTATATATTTATCATAGATTATTAAATAGATATACTATTATATATTCATTGACTACTTTTTACAGTTTTTTATTTGAATACTAAACCCGAGCACGAGATCCAATTTCGATAATTATAATGTTGTCACTTCAATCTATCTTTTGTCCTAATATATTATGCATTTATGCCGTTTTATACATCATAAATGGGATAGCGTCGATTTGATCCTCAGATCGAAACCGAATTTTTTAGCATGTAAATATATCTACCGTATATTATATACTAGCTTTTGTGTGACATTTACTTAAATGTGCAAGCCACATTGTTTGCATTCCGACGTGTCGTAAGACGCGTTCGTGTCATATGCATATTATAATATATGGCAAACAAACATAGTCGAAATAACCCTTTATACATCACCGCTGTTTTTATGATTTATGACATAAAATGTATGCATCATAACACCTTAATTCGCAAGACGGTAGTATAGTATGATAATATAAGCTATATCGTCCAAAATACGAACGAAATTCCGAACATACTTATATAGATATATATTTATCAAGAAAAAAAAAGTGAAAACCAACAAAGCGCGCCTATAGTTAAAGGTCTTAAATAGTGTAAACACTCACCTGGAAAAACCACTTAAAAATGTTTTCTGTTATCGATGGTATTTACGTGTCGGAAGTAATAGACATACGCCTAATTGATGTACACATAGATGTCGATTTTCCGGAGACAGCTTCACACTAGAAATTCAAGCCCTTTCGCAAAGGTTTTCATTTTATCGAATACGTTTCACAAAAGTATACACAATATTATATCGTCCGTCTGACGGTGTCCTCCGATGCGATTGTCCGACACGCTGGAAGGTTGAGTCTCGACTACGCCAAGTGCAATTTTTACCCGACCCGAAATGTTTTTTATTTTAAAGACTAACTATAAAAAAATTCGATGTTTTTTTATAAAAAATAACAACATAATACAAATCGAATGGTGCGTGTGTATGTATTACAATAAATAATTTCTATAATCGTAAAAATCGGGTCACATATTTTCGATATTATATACAATTTATGTTCTTTATACCATTTATAATATATAGACCACCCGCGATTCGGATGGTTTTTATTTCTTCTCTCAAGACGAGCTACAGGTATTGTGTAAATATTTTTTTCGCGGATAAAAAAAACTCTAGAGATTCCGTGTGACACGTTTAATATAGGACGATAAAAAAAAAAATTAAAAGGTTGTGTCCATTCAGGATATGATTCATGTGACAATAGGCATATTATCGTATACTATTATATGATATATTTAAGCGTTTAGACCGTAACCGAGCAATTATTATATTAAATTTATATTTATGGGCTATTATATACGACGATGATGAGAATTATGTACAAACGATTTATTGTACTGTACATTGAGTTATTCAATTATATATAGCATGTAAAACATATGTTTCCATTTTAGTAGTGAAAAATTAAGTCCTAAAACATTTTGTACACACAAACGTAAATAAAACGTCCGCCGACGATATTTTTCAGTAGCTATTACTTCGTTTTAGCTATTTATTTGACACGCTTGATCCATTTAATACAGTACCTCGACGATGGATAATGTTAAAGCTGCATAGATAGTGTATGAAGTTTAATAACTTAAAAATAACTAATATGGAAAAAAATTGATGTACTTTTTTTGTACTCTAAAATTCAGAGTGGATCTATACAGAACCGTTGAATAATTGCATTATTAGTTATTTATTACAATAATACACCGACGAACTTTTAACATTATGACATATTACGAAGTATAATACACACAAATTTATAGAAAGACTATATTAATTGGCGTGTAGTTCACTTAATAGTGCTTATAGGATTATTCTAGTTAAGACAATTATGAAATTATGATACAGTGTTTATAATTTATTAAAATAGATATTGTGGTCATTATTTATTCAATATAATTAATATAAGATATATGTATAATTTATACATATAGATACCTATTTATATAATATTCTTTTGTTGTATTTTATTTCTCCAAAAACAATCTCAATAGTTTTCAATATCGACTTTACTTATACCATAAAATAATATTGCATATTATACAAAATACATTTCTTTAGAAAAAAAGAGTTATAAATATCTTTTGTTTTGTATACATTATATTCACTATATTTAACACGTTTTCAGGGATCCCCTAAAAAAAATCTTTATTTTGTGCATATAAATATTATCGCTCGCGTTGTTATACGCGGCTATATATAATATTATCCGAATAAGAGGGATGAATTTACATGAGTTTTCGTTTCGATCGGCGTCGAGTCGCCTTCTCCCTCTTCGAATTCAATAATTCCTAGCCTGACGACGCGCGGTATCGTGACTTTCTGTCTGTATATAATATATATTTATATATATATATGAAAATATCTAATATTATACCTATTAATGTATAAATCTTGTACACGTAATGTATAGTAATCAAACCCAAAACGATAATTGACTGTTTATATTTTTGCAGGCGTTGGGAACCACTTAAGTCGCGGACAGTGTCAGAGACGAAACGCTGTAATATTATATATTATCGTGCATTGTACGGCGGCGACAGAGGCGAACGACGGCGGCGGCTGCAGCAGCACAGTCGCCGTATATTGTGTGTGTATTATTATTATTATCATCATCCGCTCCCATGATTCATTGCCGGCAAGATGGATGACCAAAACGCGGTGAACAGCGAACGGAGCGGTGGCGCGGCGGCCCACCCTCGCCGCGGTACGTATACGCGCCAGACATGACCGCGAGCAGCAGCCATGGAGCCGCACCCCGCGAGAAAACGGGGAAAAAAAACAATTTTTTTTTTTTTAGGGGGTTACGCGATTTCGCATCGTTTCGTATTGTCCGTGTACGAGCACATTATATTATATTATTATATTATTATTGGTGATCGCAATATTCGTATCTGCAGCTATCGCGTAAATGCGAAAAGAACGTTGCGTTCGCACCATATTATTATAAAACGATGCATACTATCTTATGAACACATATATATGATAATATTATAGCAATATACCTATTGTGTAGTGACTTACTTTAAACGTCAAGTATAGGTATCGCCTACAAAGTATATCTGTCTAAACATTAGCATGGACCGAAACGTTTATAGTATATCATATTTTATTATAATATGTTTATTATTTATTAAATTGCATTAATTGTATTGAATAAAAAATGCCTACGATATGATCATCATGTGGGAGCAGAGAAGTAACTATTAGATATAACTTATAATATATACAAATATGTTTTGAATGCTTATGACCTTATCGACTGTTAAAAAAATCCAAGAGCATCGTAACAAAATTACGTGCACTAAATAAATAATCAATAATCATTTTTTAAATGCTATAACTATGAAGTAAATACTCAACTTTCAACATTCAAGTTAAAATTTAGAATTGTATACTTTAATAATACATAATATATGTATATTATAGGTATCTTCATATAATTTACTACGATCCAGTGTCGATTTACCCGCTTTAATGTAAATTACCTATATACAGTCATTAACTTTCCAAATAGATAGATATTAAGTATATTAAAGAACTAGATAGGCTATTAGCTTGTATTAGATTAACATACTACCATTAGATTATAATTTGAACAATGAACATTTCCACTTTTTTTTTTTTTATTAGAGTTTTATTAATTTCATAAAATAGTTGGAAATTGTTTTATTTAGACTTTCTAAAATATGAAGTTTATTTCTGCTGTGAAATTTGGACAGAAGACAACAATGGGTTATTTGTAAATAATGTGTAAATAGGTATAATTCTGATTTTAAAATCAAGTATTAGTGTAAAAATTTTGACTTCTCGTTAGTCGTTTTACTTCTAAAACAACTCAATAGTCATGCTGTATTTTACTTAAAATACTTATGAAAATAATAACTATGTTTAATCTAATTTAAATATAAATATTATCTACAAATCAATAAATCATTATACGGTGATATTTTTACAGTTATTTAGTGTGTGTGTCTATAAAGTTGTTGAATAATTAAAAATTGTTTTATCTATGATTTATATTTATACGTTTAATATTATTATTTTTGGTATGTTCAATAAATAGCTTAAATTATTATAAAATATGTTAATTAAGAGATGTCTCTAAATTTGATGTCTAATATCCTTTATATAAGTATTTTAACTAAAAAATTATAATTTTTGTACTAATTAATCATTAAAAATTACGTACCTCTATCAATATATTGATTTATTTGAATGCATATTTATGCAACATCATTGGTAAAGAAATAAACACAAGACATTTGTTTATTCAGATATTTGTTAAAATCTCGACAAATTGAATTTACGTGAAAAACAAATAGATGTACAACTAGATTTATTTAAATTTACAAACAACATTAAAATAGTTCGAAATTCAGAATTTTAGCTTCGAGGTATGTGATGTACCTAAACAAAAATGCTTTTATATATAATATATATAATAACGTTTAATGAAAATTGAACATACTATATATTGTTAATATTTAACTTGCAAGTTAGAATTTATCTTACTAACTCTGTATATAGTTATAATAATGTATAATGTATAGCTACACAATTTCGCTTGTTCTATAAGATAAAAATAGTTCACAAATCTCAAACATTTTAATACTAAATTGATAAAGAGCAAATAATGCAATACCTATTTACTAAATATATCATTAAGATAACGAAGACATTATTTTATGATACAAAAAGTGGGCCTTCATAAGACGTTTTCTAATCAATCATTAAAAATCAGAATTCAGAAGCGTTATGCAATAAATAAATACACGTTTTGATGCACATTTATGCATATATTATATTATAGTTGTTTGATTCTTAAGCTTAAATTTATATTTACTTCCTCCCTAGGGCACTGATACCTTGTAAAAAAAAAAATAAAAAAATAAAAAATATTTACCTCCTAAATAATGTAAGTACCAAATAGGTAAACATGATAATCAAAAAAAGTTAATATGTAAATTTGAATATTTGCTTAGTAAAATTTTATATAGATAATATGTTGGTACATACCTGTATTTGGACATTTTGTTTATACTTTTCGAGTAGATACCTATAATTTTGTATTTTTGAGAAGCGATGAACCATGCCTGTGAGTGTTTTATTTAATTTTATAATTTGGAATAAATAGCAAAAGAAGTGAAAAACTTACTTAAATCCAGTTTTTGACTTAATCGATGATTTTTTTTTTGTTTTATTTTTTTTTATTCATAAACCGTATAATTTTTAGATAAGGAGTTCTGCCTATTATTAATAAATTATTAGTAATTTACATGTATACTATATTACGATGTACCTAATAAAATAGGGTCTTAAATACAAAATGCACTTACAATTGTTTGTAATGATGCAATCTAAATGTTATTAAGTTTGTGCAAATGTATTGACAGAATCGGTTTTCTTTCATGAGATAACATTTGACAGAGCACACCACATGAATGTTTCCACCTTATCTCCTTAATCGTTGACTTACATACTATTCACTACAATGGCTATAGTTAGTACCTATACTCAATAATGAGATACACTCTAAATTCACTATACTTATTAGTGTTATTGGTGTAAGTATATTGAAGCTTGTGAAAGTTCTATTTTGTTCTTATACCATAATATCTAGGACCTAGGTGTATCAAACGAAAAATAAAAATTAATATCGAAATGTTTGATATAGTTGATTATAATCGTGTTTGATATAGGTGAGTTATTAAATAACTATAATAAGCTACCACCTATAACTTATATCACTATAATAACATACCTATTACCTACCTGTTCATCAGTACTAATAAAAAACAGTAAACACAAATTTCATGTTGTAAGTTTATTACAATACAAATACATTTTAATGCTTATTTTTCTTTTTCTGTTTAGTGTTACGACTAAGTGAACACAAAAAAAGTGCTTATGTTCAAATAAGACTTAAGGATTGATAAAATAATTCAAGAATGAATTTGAAACGTATATAGTTTGTATATTTACTTAAAAAAATATTACAACCATAATGAATATATTATATTTTTTTTCTATTGTAATCGAAGTACTTCTTATCAACCTAAAACAAAAAAAAAATGCATAAATTAATGTCATATTATAAGTATGTAATTTTACAAAGTATACATATTATAAGGTATAATAATTTAAAACTAAATCGGTATTTTTTTATGCTTAGAAATTATAAAATTACCTAATTAAAAAATAAAATTAAAAAAAACAGTCGCAGCCACTTAAACGCAGTATTACTTTATACTAACTTTAATAACATTTAAGTGTTTTATAAGTTTTTCAATCATAATATTATAGAGTGGTGATTTAATTAAAAATCTAATATGCTCGTTTGTTTTTTTTTTGTATTTTATAGATTAGTATATGTGGAGTAAACTAGCTGTGCATATATAGGTTTTACTATGCCTTGGATCTATTTTTCAAAAACTAAAAATATAACATAAATAATATATTGTGTATATTATTTTTGTATGTAACTTATGATCTAGTATTTTTCAAAAATTGTAATGTATGTTCGAATTACCTTTTTTTATTTAAAATACATAGTTTTTAACTACCGTTAGTTGTTTTGCTATTTTTTGTTATTTTTAGATATGAAGGTATGTGGAAGGTATGGTTTAAAGCGCATGGAGGAGCATTAGTAATTAGTCCATGGATGTTTTATCGAAATCATTAAATTTTTTAACTGGACTCATACATATATTATTATCATAGGTACCTACATCATATGGGTTTGAGTAAGCTATAAATAATTACTTAAGTTTTAAAGTAGATTTTTGAATATTTAACTAGGAAAAGCTTAAGTTGATAAAGTTGATTTAATTTTAATCCTATTAATTAGATGTGTTTCTCCCAAATAAGACATTTTTCGACGATTAGTCTTAGATTTTGGAATGCCAGCTTTAGGCGCGGGTCCATTATTTAAGTACACCGATGGGAGTCTTATAGTTATTGTCAAGTCATCAATTATTATAAGAAACGTTCATGTTTATTAATTTGCCAATGTTCCGATTTACACGTATTTGCAAACTGCAATAAATTTATAATGTATAAATAGCATAGTATAAATATATAAATATTGTGATAATATATAGGTATTTAAAGAAAACTAATTGAACGCTTGTCGCTTAATTACGCGTAGTAATACTTCATATTATCTACTACACGACTTGTTACAGCATAAATTGTTGTTTATTCTAAATTCTATAGGTACCTACGACAATTTAATTACACACAAACTTTCCGTACACGAATAAGGTACATATTATAATGATATTATTTATACTCACATATCACACGCGCATGCATTAAATTACTTAATTTTACATTGTAGTATTGTACGCTTTGCATAAGTGCGTATAAACATGTACTTGTGTAGAAAATACGTATATAGTATGTTTGCAGCATAACCGCAAATTCCATTCAAACATATTTTACCTATAATTTCTTAAACCCATTTATACACGCATCGTGACATAATAACACCATTTTAAAGGGAATTTCACATTCAGTAATTTTTAAATTACTTTAAATTTTAACTATCACGCAGATTTTAGAAAATTTATTCCTATCTATTTATTCCGTAGTAGATATGGACAATTTTGATAGTTGTAAAGTTAAAAAATAATGATAAATTGTAATGTAATTTTTTTCGTTATTTGGTAGATACTGTACGCTGTACGTTTGAACTTTGAGATCGTTTTAAAATTTCTTAAGTTCTTAATAATATATTATAACTTACTAGCGGTTAAAGATTCCGTATTTATATAAAATTTTTATATTTTTATAGATCCAAAAATGTTATTATTTACAAAATCAAGTCGCTAAAAACTCGTTATTAAGATCTACACAATATAGGATGACGCTTTTTCTTGATGATTATTTTTTCAGCACAATAGAAAAATTTTTATTTAAGTATTTATCATACCAGTCAGATACATATTGAAAATGTGATTATTATTTTGTTAACTGAAGAATAGGAGGCACTCTTCGATGGCGTTCGCGGTTCACACGGGCTGTCCGTGGATTTTGTGCCCGTCGATTTTTCAAACACTCATACCTCCGAGTGGTGTTGTTGTTGATGTTGTTATTATCCGTATACCTGTATGGTGCATATACATTAATAGAATATGAATAGCTTCGGTTCTTGTGTAACGCGCAAACAATGGAAGCGGCTTTTCCGTTGTGACGGACAGGCGGGAGGGCAGGCGGCGGGCATAAGAGGATTATTAGTCAGTGTCTCACTGCAAAAGGTGTCGACGACGACGCGACGATCCCTCTCGCATATATACCTATCGTATTATACTAGACGTGTATATGTATATAAAGGTGCGCAAAATTAACGGGTGTTGGCGAATTATAAGTACGAGAGAAGATTCATCCAGTCCCTCACACCGCCGCCGTCGCCACTGCCAGATACGCAACGTACACACGGTCCGAGTACATTCGGCGAGTTTTGTCAGCTCCCCGCGAGCATTTTTTTTTATTTTTTTCACCCCGTACGTCTTTTGGCTCGGTCACAACCCCCCCAACCCACTCCATCTCCATCAACACCACGCGTCTTTCCACAGCCGTTTGGAATATACACACAATAGACTATATAGCGCTCTCATTGTATCTATCTCTCTCACCGACTCGGTGTATATATTTATATAAATTTATATATATATATATATAAAGGCAGACGTATATATTTGAAGGCAGGCTAGTGGAGTTGAGAAGGGAGGAGTGAAGCAGTCTCATACACACGCGCACACTACACCGTAGGCGCATTGTGGAAAACGGACGGGTATTAATGTGCCCGAAATTTGTCAACTCTCCGCCACCGCCATGGGCCGACGTATATTCTGATGCTGCTGCTGATGCTGCAGCAGTGCGGTGTTCGCAGTGGCCGCTCGGCGCTACGGGAGAATGCTGCTACGGAGAAGGCGCGTTCGACGACGTTGTGGTGTGGGTGTGTGTGTTTGTATATAAATTATATATATAATATATATATATATATACGTAAAGTATAGACGAGAGTATTCGGAGCTGTTTGTGTGTGTGTGTGTGTGTATGGGGAAAAGAGGGTTTTTTCGGCGAAAAATTCTCTCTGTACGCCGCCGCGCCGCCAGCACGATAGATGCTGTGTGCGCCCGTCGGGCGAAAGGGTAGAAAGTACATTAATAAAAGTGTCCAGGGTGTCAGGGTATTAATGTCTGTAATCAATTTCTGAGGCTTTCCGTGTCCCTTTTCCACAGCAGGTTTCTCTCCCCGCTCGGAACCCCTTTTTTCTTCTCTTGTGAGTTTTTTTCGCTTTCCTCCTATCTTTCCACCCCTGAATCTCGGGGACTCCACCACGACCGCTTCTGTCGCCTAACCCCCCCCCCCCTCCTACTACCACTATAACCAGCGACTTTGTAAGCGCATTAGAGACAATAGGCTAACGCGGTGACGATGACGACGACGACCGAGGAACAATACCATCACCACCGCCACTCTTACGAAATACGGAGTAAAAAAATTAGATTTTTTTTTTTTTTAAATATCGATTACTGATGACAACCGGAGAAGTCCCGGAAAAAAACAAAACTCACTATTTACACGTATATATAAATAAACTTACCAAAGTACACGTATGCACTTCTTTATAATAAACTACGATGTGTGGGTGTATGTGTACAGTTAATACTTAAAATATATACGCACATAATAAATCATATTACATAATATAATATACCAACGAAGATCGTCGAGCGAGCGGATAATATATCGACGGCAAAACGGTTCGGTACGTTTATCTGTACGTGTACGGGTCAGTGGTTCGCTATAATAACGTCATACATCCTGGTACCTATTATATTATAGGCGTTCAACGCTTATACATAACACACACATACATATATACATATATAACGGCTGTGCCGTTTATAAAATTGAAAATGTGAAAATGTTTAATAATATACATAATATTTTAGGCCGTAGTATTCTTGATCTAGAATTTAAAACGACCGAAAACTCGATTTTCATTAATCTAACTATAATCAGTCGGCGAATTTATTCTTTTATGATTATAATAATAGGTAATAATATTAAAAAATAAACGTGTTAAATATAAATGGTAAATAATAATTGCTGGCAAACACCTGTAGAATGAACACTGGCTAGGTGCAATGATTTATATAATGTGTGTGTAGGTATACGTGTATAAACATAGTATAATGTGGTAGCTGTTAGAGGTTTTTTACTTTCGACGCTCTTACAAAGTGTTGAATCAAGTAGCCCCCAATTTGATGGAAGCGTAATTATGATTGTAATGATGGTATATATACTTTAAAATATTTTAAGAGGACTCTAGCTGTTACCTATAATGATATGAGTGATTTGATTTATCGTCATAATATTATGTAAATTATTGCGCGTCGTTCATGCCAATCCCATTATTTCACCTATTTTAATAATTCTTTCTATTAGTTGTTCATATATATATATTATATAATATATATATATATATATATGAGTACATGGGTTATGGGTAAATTAAATATACTATACATAAGTATATTATAATACTACATTAATAATTTAATATATGCACCCACTGCAGTTTATGTACTAAATACTAATTAAATCACTTTAATGAGTGTAATTAATGTAGGTACCTATACTCGTATACGAGTATATAGGTAAAATCATATGTTATACTCTTAGAAAATAAACGCGTATTGAAGAATTTTGATTTCAATCTTATCGATATGAAATATAATAAGTGTGATCAAATAATATTTAAATAATTAAAATGGTATACATTCTAATTTTAAAATATATATATATTTTTTAATAAAATAAAAATATATTGTTTTATGAAAAAAATCCTGAAAACCAGTACTTATTTATTATGTATTTAAACTATACATATACGGTAGGTACATCGCATAATATTATATAGACATTATTTTAAATAGGTGCCATTATATTATTATTATTATAGAGTTCATTATACTATAATACAAGGATTACATCGACTCTGAATATAGAAAATACAATTTATCGAGAAACCACAAATTATAATAAACATAGTTATTATATAAGTGTATATTGTATAAGGTAAATCGATATTATACTGAAGTATTTATAATACATGCATATATTGAACTGCAGATCATTTTCTAGCTATTGATTTAGCGTTTTCAATTTAAATACTTGTTGTTGTTCTTTCCATATACCTACTAAAAACATAATTTTATAAAATTACACAACTTTATTATTACGAGTAAAAATGTATTATTTTATAATATATGCAAAAATCGTTTATTTTCACTGAAATATTAAATTTTCTCTAAAAAATAATATTACAATTGACATTATTGTTCATCTCATAATAGTTACATGCATACCATTTCTACTAACTGTAGTCATCAATACATTATAATATGATAGACCTGTATACACAAAACAACCGCAATATTGTAAAATAACTTAACTTTCGGTTTTATATCGATATAATTATTTTTTTATACATATATTTCGTAGCGTTCGAGCGTTTTACACCCCCATAACCGACGACCAAAAAAAAAAAAAAAATCGTAACATCTGGTTTCAGATCAATGTAGTACGCGGCAATACTAATTGCATGTCGTTAAAATAACAACGCGGAAAACGACGTTGTTGCGAGCGGAATCATCCCCTTGCCCCGAGCAGGGAATCGGTTATTATAAACGCGAGTGCGCGCGCGCGCGCACTGCTTCATCAGTCATCGCAAACTTTGTGGGATTTTCATTACAAATGATCTCGTTTGCGGTTTGCCGTTCCATCGGCGGTGGAAGAGGGATGCACAATTACGATATTAAAATCCATTCGTTCGTGTCACCTCGCAGCGACGCACTAAATGTACCTACGTAGAACGCGCTCAGTTATCATAATATATTATTTAGACGAAATGCACCTGCAACAGCATCGTTTATAGGTGTATAGGTATAAATGTAAAATGATAAAATTTAGGTTAGATCGGTTATTATAAACGCGAGACAGTGATTGTGCGGTACAACTATAATATTATATTATAGGCTAGGTATAATATGTGTATGCAGATACGCGTTATTATTAAATATTTATTGATACTTTAACCGAACATTGCCGATAATGCGGAATAACGTGGTTCTAGAGTATAATATATCTTTTATATATCTTAACATTATTATTATTATTTTTTCTATTAATGAGATTTTAACATTCTAGTATTATTCGAAAATTATGAACCTATATGCTTACATATAATACAGATTGGTAAAGCTCATCACACTATTAAATTTGGAGACCTGATTGCAGTATAAAATTGATAGTTTGAATAATAGAGTTGACATTATCGGTTGATAGCGCGTCAGTGAGGAAAAGTTAATACCAAAGGTGGAAAGTAGAGTCTTTAACTAAGTTCTTTGGATTTTATAGTTCATAATATTATGATTTTAAAAAAATAAAAACGTTTTTCATTTTAACAATGAACACTATTTTAGATTTTCAAAAAACATATTGCATGAGATATTAATAAAAATTATCGTTAGCATCGTAAAATAATAAAGGTGATAAATATTAATAGGCATTTAAGTACTGTAATCCGTTTCGAGTAGCGAAAAACTGATATCTTAATCATTTTTCTCACTGTTCGGGTTTTTGAGAATGTTGAACTGTATTAATCTTTTCTTTTTTTTAGTAAGAATTTGTTATAAACAACACATCAGTTATAATAAATTATATTTAATGAAATATCTGTTGACTCGTTATTGTTGAGATGCAATCCAATTTAAGATCACGCCAATGTCTTTTGTTATGCATTTATAAATTACAGTAAATACTAAATTGCCTGTACTTTATATTATATAATATATGGGTACGTTTTTTCCTTTACTTTGAAAAGATTAGAAAATCCTGGTTTGAAAGCATTTGATTTGTATATTAATCTCAATGATTTTCAGTTAGTAAGCGACTATTCTCCTTTTTTTTTTTTATCTTTTTTCATTTCAATTTCCTGAATAGGTACTTAGCTCGAATACGAAATTGTATAACTTCAATGTTGTAGGTAGTGATGATGGTACAGTAGATTAGTTATTACGGCCGTTTAAATTGTATAACTGAAAAATATATTATGTACACATAATAATATTGTTTATTTTTAAAAAGCTCCCGAGACTTATGATACAGTAACAGTGTATATTAAAGCTTAACAATAGCTGTATAATATAATTAAATATTTATTATACAAAAATTATATTAATTAGAGATACGTAAATATATTATAATATAATAAGGCTATTAATTTCAGTATTTTTATTCCAAGTTTAAACAAAAAGTAAGTATATAAATAACAAACACACTTACAACTATATCAAATAATAATCTTAGCAACAAGCAAATTTTTGAAACCCATAATGTCAAAAGTATAAATTAAGAAAAAAAGATCTGCACAATAAGATTATCCTATATACCTAATCACCTATATATTTTTGGAAATCAAAAAGAGTATACTTATATAAAATCAATTTCATGGAATCCCTACATAAGTAAATGTGAAAACAAGATGGTTTAGTATACTCCCGCTTATTTATAATAGGTACATTAAAAATTATATACTATAGTAGTATAATTATTTTTTTTTAACTTGGTCGTTTTGCACGATAAAAGACTTGATAAATATATTGATAGTATACAAACAAATAATTACAGACCAAAATATGCTCAATAAAAACTTCTTTTTTTTTATTATATGTTTGTATATAATAGTTGTACGTGCTTAATGTCTCAAACTTATAAAGTGCTTTAATTAATTTAAAAGACCATTCTTCGTGTTATCAAAATAATATTTAATCGATTTTAATTAGCATCGGGATTATAGTTATTTACATATTAATATAATTGTGCGTTTAAATGTAATGCAGTGTATTAGCTGCTGTTCATTATAGGTTTGTATTAAATTTTAAATACTAAAAACCGGACGAATCACTAACAGATTAATTTATTGTATAATATTAAGGACGACTGCAATTTGGTTCCCGATTGTTGAAATGGTTCCCGCAAGCTTTTATGATAATACAACTAGCAATAATTTCATTCCCATTTATACAGACATATTCTTCTGTCTTTAGAATTATAGATACATAAAATACATCCATTGACTAGCAACTACACTATTTATCAACGTTATAATTTAACAGCAGATTACAATTAATCGAAATATAATATAAAGTAGGTACAATAAAAACAGTTATCTACAATAATAAAATAAAAAATGTATTTTTCTATATTTCTATATTGTACGCATCCAATTCGTGAAGATATAAATTCTCTGGCGATGATTCCGAGAGACACGATAAAGTTTAAACCCATCATTTACACATGAGCTGTAGAATTACATACATTATATTAATAGTTGGCGCAAGGGGGTGGTAAGTATTTATATTCATCTTGTAAACTTTTACGCGACTATACACAAACATGCGTACATTATACATATGTATACATAAATTTATACAGTATAGTCAGTATATACCCACAAAAGTGATGCATATAAATATTCGAGTTTTGACGGGATGAATTCAGAAATTTGGCCAAATCTTTGGAGTAATCTCGGCGTTTTTTTGATCGAAAACTAAACAATGCATACTAACATAAGACATAAATGTGTATATATACATATACTATACATGTATGTGTGTGTGTGTGCTAGTAAGATAGCTTTATTATAAATCTTTTGGAACAGGAGAAAAACCGAAAAACAACTCGCGAACTATTCTACATCCTGAACATTTATGTATGTATATTGTATATATAATATACATAAAGAATACTGTAACCCCCAGCCAGAATGCCCACGAAACTTCCTATCGTTAGCTGTATTGCCACATTGTAATAATAGAGTACTTACAAATATAATCACACACACACACTCACAAACATGGTCGTATACTTTATGACCATATATCTAAAAATGTTTGATTATATGATTTTGATTGTTTGATTGATTGTTTATACTACATACTACATAGGGAGTATATAAACTTTTATTTTTCAATTGAATACTTCCTTTTTCTAATGTAAATTATTTAGCGAATAATTTTTCTGAAAATGTTGCAATATTAAATTTAGAATGTTTAAATAGTTAAATTTATCAACGTTTTTATGATTTGTAAAAATAATCCAAGTTTATAATGAATACTAGATCCAATATTAAGTTAGTTTTATATTTCAGTAAAACCATCAATTTTTAAAATTTTTATACTTAATGTAAACATTTTAATAACTGAAAAACTATTCATTTGAATTTTGAATTAAATACATCAAAATTAAAAAAAACTTAATCACTTAACAATTTACAGTAAACAAGGGCACTTTTCATTTTAAAAATAGAAGGTTTTATCGTTACAAGAC
Organism: Aphis gossypii; assembly: GCF_020184175.1. Classification (NCBI taxonomy): domain Eukaryota; kingdom Metazoa; phylum Arthropoda; class Insecta; order Hemiptera; family Aphididae; genus Aphis; species Aphis gossypii. The sequence continues at coordinate 53,184,161 of NC_065530.1, read as the reverse complement.
ACGTACTTAAAATAGTGCAAGAATCTTGAAAAATATAATATACATTAAATTCCAAAAATTTCAAAAAATAAATTTTGAATAACTAAAATATCAAATAAAAAAAAGTATGCTTGATGAATTATTACTCTATGTATAAAATATATAATTCTCATTTTATTTTAGTGACTATAGTTCTTATTTTATAATAATAAATCTACAATGTTAGCGAACATATTATTATTTATATTATATGTCAACCAAATTCTAATATATATATATTTTTTTTAAAGGTATAGCAAGTTTGGATGATTTTAGCTCAATTAAATCTCAGAGTTCTAATTATATACATTATAATTCAAGATAGTTTACTGCGCGTTATGTATATACACGACGGACGCAGATTTACGCTTCCGTATATTCATTTTGACAATCACAAAATTTTTTTTCATCAAATGTATTATACATACGACATCGGTTCTTCCGCCCACTCTGAGACGCGTATTTAGCCGAAATTATACAGATCGGCGCCACAAAGTTTAATGTGTATATAACTTACTTAGAACAACGCATAACCTATATCATATAGCGAACGGTGTTTTTACTTCCTCTCTAATCCTGTCTTACTGATATCTCTCTCACTCCATCTCTCTTCCGCCTACTGTTTCTCTCTTTCTCTCTCTCTCGTACACTGGTAAACCGACACATTGCATACGACACGTCACGCACTGCGATGTTTGTTTTTTGGCGCTCGCGTATTATATTGTTCTTACATACACGCGCGCGCGTTCCGCACATAATATATTATATATATGTATACGTATAGCCGATGATTTATGCGCGCGCGTTCTCTGCGGGGGCGGCGGTCGTCGCCACGGCGCGTCCGCATCCGAATGAAAGCCTATCCCGACGTTTTCTTTTTTTTTGCCAGCCGTTTTTTTCCTCTCCTCTTCCTTTTTTCCTCTCGTCGTTGCCGCGTCGTCGTCATCATTGTTGTTGTTGTTGTTGTTGCCGTCGCCGTTGCCTTTGCCGCCGTTGTTCTATATAATATTGTTTCTCTTTGTGCGCACGAATTTTTCTTCTCTTTCCCAGAGGCAATCAAGATGATGGATGATTTTCCACGAGGCGTTCCGTGTCGTGTCGTTTTCTCTCTCTCTCTCTCTCTCTGGCTCCCTCTCTCTTTTTCTCACTCGTTCTCTTTACCACTGCCACCTCAGTTTTCGTTATCCGTCCCTTTTCACCACGACAGTGGGCATGGGGCGAAACCGGGTACACGGGACGCGACAGGGGTTTGTTTTTCCCGAGAGCGTCTAAATGTTAAGCAGGAAATGACGGCGGTGGCAGAGTAAAGTTTCGTCGACGGTGGTAGAAGAAATAATACATATATATATATATTATATATATATATATATTATATATATATATATATATTTAGTGCGGGCGTGCAGTGTACTATAATACAGTATATATATATATATATATATAGGTTAGAGAGGAAGAAAAAAGAAAGAGGCGTGTATGCGTGTATTTGTTCGTGTTTGTGTGCGCGAGCGAGTACGGTCTAAGTGTGGGGTGGCGGTGGGGCTGCGGCCATCAGTGGCTCGGTTAATGCGTTCTTCAATCAGCCGACGTTCGGGGGCGATCAATCTCCGAAAACGCCGCCGCGCGTTCCCGCACCTCGTCTACGGTGGTGCGGCTCTGCAGAGACGTGCGGCACCCTATTCTTTTATACACACTCACGATCACAAATACACATACACTTGCATATATATAGGTGCATATACTCGCGCACACACTGGCGTCAGACCCACGCAGACCGTATGCGGATGGCTTCATTTTTCTTGCGAGGGGATTTTTTTCCCCGTATGCCGACCCTGTTGTAAGAAGGGTTTCCTTTTTTTTCACGTTGCCCGAGGTTTAGTTTTTAGGGTTTTTTTTTCTCTTTTTTTTTTTTTTGTCCATTTCCATCTCCCCATTTCTCTCACAGTGTAGTGTAGCACTATTACAGTCGTCGCGCCCACGCACGGACGGAATAATAAAGATGACCGACTCACCCTCCCTCGCCTTTATTCCCGCAAACACTTCTTATTCGTTTATATATATATATATATACAAAACTCGGAAGCACGCGTATACGAAAATCCCGGATCAAAGCCTGAATACGGGATTTCTTATAAATAAAACCGTTTTCACATCGCACACATACTTCCGCTGGATGCGGTCGAATCTCAGTCGTAATATATAATATATTATAAATATATATATATAATCTGATAATATAATATATCATAACAGCTTGCAATACGCGTGCAAACGTTTTGATAAATATTATTTTTATGCTAAAAACGGAATAGATAAAAATCGATGTTTTATAATTATATGAATTATAATTATTGTCCATTGGTGTCAAAAAATAATTATGGAGTATACGTATACGTTCTATAGAACGCCAAGAACACGTCGAACTTGTAAAAATATTTAATATACATTCGTAAATCACCATTATGTAAATTTCGTACTTAGAACCCACAGACTTTTATAGATTTTAAGCCGATAGTTAAATTTTAATTTGTAAACTTCTTTTAAGAGTTTTGATAATTTTTACTTGCCACTACATTAAAACAATATTTCCAACTATCCTATATACATTCATTCTATACATATTTTTAGCGATAAAAAATAATAGTAAACGGTAAACCTACTATATTAAATATTATACAAATACACAAATTACTTTTATTTATTATTCATTCACTGTGAAAACAATGCGGATTTCATTCAACATTCAAATTGAGTTCAAATGATATAATATTATTTTTACACTTTTAACAATGACAAAATAATTTGCATTAAATTAAAATGCAAAAATATTATAAGCAGTAGACGTTCAACGTTAACCTATATACTTTTGAAAATGTCTTCAGGTGAGAGAAAAAAAAATCAACTCATTTATTTTTGATTCACCAAATTAAATGGAGAGAACATTTGCACCAAACGTTCTTTAAAATGTTTTTAATGTCCAACAGTTCCAGAGGGCGTAATACACCGACGAAAACTATTTAATTATAATTTATGGCCCCCAAAAATATAAAAACGCGGACCACTATTCTCCGCCACCGTTCAAAAGTGAAACGCGTTAATTTAACTACCAGCTAGTTCACTTGTTCTCCGCGTTTGTCTGTTCCACCTAAGCCGATTTTAAAGGGCGTTAAATCCGGATTAAAAGTCCAACTTTTATGTCACAGATCTCTGTTATTTCATATTTTAATCGGTACAAATCGTAGCAATAGCATTATATTATATAATATCAAGGCGACTCAGTAAAATACAACCACTTGATGTGCTCGTTATTTTAAATCGTTAGATTATTTGATTATACCTATTAAAAATTAGCCACAAAAAAATTGTATTATTAAAGTAACGAAATTCACACCATTATATTATATTGCAATTACAATACACAATATATCGAATAACTCTTATTATAATATTGAAAACTTACTATACATAATGAAAATTTACCCTATTATGTTTTATACATATTATACTAATTTCGTAACGTATATAATTTTAACAATGTATAAAGTAATGTGTAAAGTATATTTGGCTTACTGAAAAGTATACTAATTAATTACTTACGTTAAAATAAATAATTCACACAAGTTTATAGTGACCACAGTCAAAGTTTGTCAGTACTACGAAATACATATTCATACATGCACCACGTGTCCACGTAAAATTGAATGACATTAATTAACTTTGTCTCGACTTCGTATTGCTATAAATGACACTATTATACATTTCTATGTATTGATAAATGTAAATATTATACCATGTTAACTCAGTCATATAGTATACGTGCAAACGCATAAATTCATACAACTTCATATTATGACTTGGTACTTGAAATTTTATTTTATATTTTTATGTAAGTAATGCTATCATATCAGTCGTTAATATAGCTTCGTGAAAAATATCGTTACAGTTTTGTCGTTTGACCGGAACGAAAGCGTATACATTATGTTGCAACACACCGCTGTTGGGGAGATTTTCGTTTTTCTGATATCGCGTAATCGCTCATCGCTTTCCCCGCACTTAACGTATCTACACGTATTATTATTATATGCGGGAACAGCGAAACAATCGAACGCGCTTATGATTTTCCCCGCCTCGGGGTGTATATACACGTTATTAAAATATATATTGTGTGTACGTACACTACGTCGTCTTCCTGCAGGACCACCGGATGACGCGTATCCCTGGGACGCCGACGGTGGTGACCAGATGTATGCATATATGCCCGCGGGGAGGAAAAAAACAATGGCGTGGATCTCTGTTGCAACATCATGTGCTATCCCGAGTAGGGATCGACATGAATGCCGGAGGATGAGGAGGAAATCTCCAGCACTGCACGAAAAGACCGCGCATCGACGGAGTCTAAAGAAAAAACACACACGCATGTCCTGTCCTATATATACATATACATTACATAATATATATTATTACAAATCGCTTTTAATTTCACGGTCCTTAGAAGAAATCAATTTTTGTTACGCACGCATGCTTAGGACGGCGGTGGTCTTGGGGGGAGGGTGTGCGACGGGACCGAAGGGATGGTTGACAGATGCCGTGTTTCGGCGCGCGAATATTGTATTATTATTATTGGCACTGCACAGCGCCGCAGACGCGAGCGCGAACGACAAATGTGCGCAACACTCGGAAATATTTTTTTTCACCCGAACGAAGATTTATCGTTGTTTTTATTGTAATTCGTACATATATGTATGTATAATATATTATATGAGTCGTTCACTACTGCGACTATAATACGATATAGTACAAAAGGAACAATTTTCGTAAAAGAAAAAAAAAACATAATATAGTAATCCTAATCCGCATCCGGGTCAGAGCCAAATAGGTCACACGTATTACTCGAAACACATATTATTATCGAAGGACCGAATCACAATTTCAAATGTTTTACAATAATACTCATACACAAGTATACATAATATAAAAATGATTGTTTCGCTTATTGAATCCACGTCTTTCGTTTTAGATATTTTTCCCCTTTATTAGATTTCAGATTACCGTTAATAGATATATTGTATACCTACTACGGACCCTTTATTATAATATGTATAACCCTAAATCAAAAACTTTCAATTATATTGTACAAAACTATACCACCTTGTCGACGAGTGTCAAAAACACGATGGTGTAGATATATATTTTTAATTAGATCTCGTACCTATTAACATATTGTTATGGTTTAAATTGTATTAAACCGCAAAAACAATCACCGCATCATCTTCCAGTGGTGGGTTTAATGATGTTTTTAAAAGCGTATATGCTAAATGTACGGTTAGCGACCACTTTGCTAAAATAATAAAAATAATTACGGTGAAATATTGGAAAAATAATACGTTCACCTTCAAAATCAGTATGCACAGTGGTCTTGCATAATGACTGTGTGTTGGTAAGATAGTGGTTGAGTTAAACGAGAATATGATAAGAGACATTGTACTATATCATAGGTTACCACACTTGACCGAGTTTCTACGCTACTGCTACATACAAGCTCATCTAAGTCAAGTGTAATAGAGGCGCAAAACACTGCAGGTATATATTATTATATAATGAATACAGGCGTATACAGGACTTTATATTATAACGTATGATACAACGCCGAGGGGTGGACATTACGGGTCTTGAGGACAATAAATTGCGGGTCGACCTTGAGGGCTCGAGTACACTTTATTTCGCTCGCCAACTTACAGCGCACACGCACACAACCGTATAGCTTTTGTGCCTAAGTCCAACTCTCTCTCTCTCTATATATATATATATACATAAAATATAGAGCAACAGCCACGTTTTCGGACCTTATAACGACGGCTTTTCTGGCGCCTTTTAACGACGCACATCTTCTCGATATAAACATTCCAGGTAGGGCCTTTTGCGCGAATAGACTTCGCCGATAAACAATGCTACGTTTGTGTAAGATGTATATATATATATACAAAAATACGATGAAATTCAACGAGAATCGATTTGCCAAAGCTGACCACAATATCATAGTAGATTATTTAACACAGTTTCATAAACAACTGTGGATAATCATAATAATAACCACATTCTTCGAATAAAATGGTATAATATCATAATACCATAATTTAATATACATAGTAGGTATACTATTATAGTAGTAAGTTACTAATAGTATAATATTATAAAATAAATATGTGATTGGTACTGAGATGTATTTGATACTGTTAAAAATCAGTCACATTCCTCCCCCCTCAATTATAAATTTATTCAAATTTGGATTTTTTAAATGAGAATTCAGAAATGATGATAGATTCGTTGAAATTTACAGAAAAAATAGGTACCTATGTGTTAAAAATACCTCACAATAGAAATAGTGTTTTCATATGAAAAACAAATGTTTCCACTTTTCACAGGAATCTATAAGTAGTACAAAAATCTGAAGAGTTTTAATAAATATGATATGGTATATTCTATTTAAATTATATAAAGATTCGGTTTTCAATCACTGTATATTATTTAAGAAAAAACGCGACTGAGCGTTCTTGATTATTCATACTATAACCTACTATATATATATATATAAATAAATTACTATGATTGTCACTGTGCAGTAACCACAGACGATGAGACGGAAACTACGGCGGCGGCGATAGTAATAATTATTATTACGATAGCGCAAATACTTTTGCCGTTAATATTTTGTTTGACGGCTATTATATTATATTTTATAAATTTATACTGTTAGAAGAAACGCCGACACACGAAGAATTATGACGAGAATACTTGACAAATCGGTCCCGTGGCGTCCGGTTTTTAATAATTAATAATAATATAACAGCCACCGCCGCCGCCGTCGTTGAATTGTCACGAAGGGACAGCCGCAAACGATTTGTTTCTCGACGTCGCGGTCTACGCGGCTTTTGTCTTATAATAATTATAATTGCTACCGTTTTTCGTAGTATAAAGTTTTCCACCTCGAGATTCGGTCTATATAATATTACGTTTTTGTACGCGTGCCACGAATACCGCGATAAAAGTGTAATAATATATGTTGACGGACCATCATTCATTGATATTTATTAATTATTATGTATATTTCAATCGGATTATGATAAATTGGTCAGATATAAGTGAATCCAATCTATTCTCGCTAAAACATTTTTCATCTCGGACCTCTGTATAAGAGACAGGCCGACGTAGCAGTTCAGACAGTTTTATATTAAATATATATTACTGTCTGAACTATGGACATCCATAAAATATTTCAAAGAAAATAAGTATTAACTTTAAATGTTGTTTATCAAAAAGTAAATTAAATTACTTAATTAGATACAAATAGCAAACACTATAAACGGTAAATATTAAATATATTCATGAGCACTTCGCATTCTGTTTTTCGTAAAACATATACTTGTCCTGTATGTTTTTTTTAAATTTAATTTATTAATTCAAAACCGATTAAGACGTATCTATACAACTTTGAAATGTTTAATAATTTATTAGAATATTTATTGAATTACATTATTTTCATTCATACCAGCGCGTGTATTTTAGTATAATAATAAAATAATGTACAAGCAGTTGTCGTCTCATTCGTTAAAATAATATTAATATTAAAATTTTCGATGACACACTTATTTTTATTTTATTGATTGCAGGGCGGGAAGAAAACTTACTCCAAAACCACTAATTCGTTATTTTGGCTCCGCTACCTTTACAATACAACACTTATTGCAAAAAGGTGAGCTGCAATACAAACAATCAATAAATACTTTTCATTAATTTATTTTAAAAAGGCTGACTGTAGGTTATAGGCCGGTTGGAGGTTCGGATGTAAGCATTTCGTACACCGACATTACCTTAAATCCATAACTATAGACACCCATAATTTATCACTATATTATCATAAGACCTACGTTTAAATTTCGACATGCAAATACATAAATACGTATACAAAATCGACATGCGGGCGTAAAAATAAAATTTCAACCCCCTTTATCCGATGACGCGATGGTTGTACAGCGTTAACGCTAAGAGAGATGAAAAAGCGTAGTTCTGCGCATACGCACACATATACACACAAAGTACGAAGCGATTGTGGTAATAACGGCACTGTGTTCGTGTGCGCGCGTGTGTGTATATGTATGCGAGTACGTGGGCGGCGGAAAACAACTGATGATAAAATGGTGTGTATTTGTCAACGTCAAAATCAAAAAGAAACTTTTAAAAACGAATCCCCCCCACTACCACCCGTCGTGCGCAGTCGCCGTTTGCATTGTTCCCGCAGTACACTGTACAGCAGTAGGCCCCTCGTAGAGGGGCGGGACAAAAGGGTGGGGAGGAAATGGTGATAGAGCAGGTGGGGGTGGTGGATGTTCTGAGCGACAAGGTGCGGGGCGGTAGCGGCGGTGTGTATAGTTGCCTCGCGCTGATAGTGAACAAGAAAAATACGAAAACGAGAAAAATAGACACTGTCAAACGACGGCACGACGAGGGCTGGGGCGGCGGAGAGACGACCCTCCGCCGCCGTGGACGTCACAGAGTTCTCTTTTCTTTCAGGCGAAATGAAGCTTGAAAAATAGGTCTCTGACACTCTTTTTTTCCCTTTTTTTCTTCCATTTTTTCCTTGTGCATATTTGAATATATATACATATAAATATGTGGATAATATATATTTACAAACCGACGAATTTGTTTCTCTTCGCTTTATTTTTCCACCTAGTAGTAATATTTCTCGTTGCCCCTCGCATATTTGCAGAAGGATAAAACACATATACGTTATACAGTCGTCACTATACGCCTACACTATAATACATACATATTTCATATTAAACGCGATCACTGTGGTTATTTTTCACTGATATTTCGTCAGTGTCCGACTAATACGCATTGGTAGTTATTATCCTTCAATATACATGGAACCATCAAATATTTTCTTGTCTATGACAATTTTTTCCATTGAAGACGTAATATGAAGTATATAGATATGGTACTTGTAAAACTTCTGGTTAATTTATAGGTTAACGACAAAATTTGCCATTTTTTGTATTGAATTTATACACAAAAATATTAAGAACGCTTAAATAATTATAAACGCTTACATTATATATACAGTGTGATCAGACAGTTTAACATCGAAATACGTCAGAACGTCATGATACATATTTTTGTTTAATATGTTCTGGACTTCTTATACTCGTACTTGTACTCGCACGTATACTTACATTAAATAACGACATTTCAGCGGTAGACCAGTTCCCATTTTTTTTACCTTTTCAACAGTTATATAGAGGCTTTCGCCGTCTATCTTCTTTTTTTTTTTATCGCTAACGATATTATTCACGACTTATGGCATACCGGATAAACATGGCATAAACCCTCTTTGCACTAGGTCTATAATATATGTGTTACCTCTACCTAACGTCCCAGTACGACTTATCTTATTTTCCGAAAGGCAAAATAAATTGATAGTAATTTGGGTTAAAACATTCTGCGACACGTCTTTATGATACAGCATAATAATATATTAATATATATTATATATTATATAATAAATTATAGGCAGTATATTTATATATTATATATAATACATTATCTTATGAATAAAATATTTAGGTACACGCAAAATGATATGAAACACATTTAAATTTGCTATTTTAATTCGTTAACATTATAAATGTATAGATGTGCTATTATATTAATTTCAATAAAAAAAAAAAAATAATTTTGAATCTTAATTGAGATTTATAATTTGAATAATTATTGTATCATAAAATATTATTGAATGGTTTTGTTTTTTTTGAGAATTTTATTATTATTTTCATACTTCAAATTACCATGATAATATTTTAATATTTTTTAATACTTGTAATAAGAAATATAGATGTGTTATTTTATCTTTTAATTAATAATTTGAATATAAATAATAGTGGGTGCTATTTTATAAAAGTATATATATTTCTATATTAACTATACATAATATTATAATAACTTATGATGTAATAAATCTTATTCGAGTGAACAATTCACCTTCTATAAATATATTCTATATATTATATTTAAACGTGTCAATTGATTTTCAATGAGACAGTCGGAAACGCGCATGCACTCCAATTATATTATATATTATGTGTGTATGTGTGTAATCGAAGTATACCTACCTATAGGCGCCCGCTACGAAAAATGAGCTAATGTTCGGATTTCAATGGCGTCATGGCGCGTTAACCCCCATCGGGAACGAGATTTTTTATTTTACTTTAATCAAAAATACTTTTTTAAACTACAGGTGGCGGTGTTCTTTTCTCGGTAAACACCCGAAACGCTCAGTCTGTAAGCATTGCAGCACACACACACACACACACACATCATACACAAACCAACATCCGCCGACCAGGTTAGACACGAATTCATCGTTATTATTAATACCTATACAAGGTATAATACAGAAAAATTCAGGTAGTAGCTCCTGGATATTCTTGGCACCTAACTATATGTATTTTTTTTTACGTTCTATTGTTCTCTCAAAGGTCGCGAACAAAATTCGTGCAAAGTATAACAAAAAAATATAATCCATCTCGGTACCGCAGGTGACGTTACAGTGTGCGTATTTCTATTCATACCGATTATGAACGGTATTATACGTGCGTAACACAAAATATACATTACCTGAGTAGTGACTATCTACTATATTATATTGAACATTGTATACCCTACGAGTATTATACACACAATAACACGTCCCTTCTATATTGTGTAATACTAGATACGTAATCTATCGTTTTTCGTAGACATAAAAAATTTAAATACTAAATGCAAGTATGGGAATGTGTAAAATTCTACCGAATGCATAGCTTCAACAGTGAAGGAAGGAGATATACTATTAATCAAAATCACCTTATTATTTATTTAATAAATACCACTACCTACTATTATTACAAACATTTGGTGTTGCAGTCGCGACTAAACAAAAATTACTTTTTGAATATCATAAATTCTGATTAAGTTTTATATTTTTTTATTATACCTAATGTTGTAATACACTTCTAGGGTCATTGAAAAAACATTAAATACGTTAATAAAATTAATAAAATAATAAAATTATTAGTTATGTTAATATACTATAAATTGTATACACATTATTATACACCTAATTATCAATTATTAATTTTGTTTAGAGCAGTTTAAGTACCAACAAAAATTATTTTCACGAAAAGAAAATTATATGGACAATTACAGCATTCAACCAAGACACATAGGTACAGCATAATATTAAATATTTTTTGAGTTGCGCCTTTTTAGCATAATTTATACCTGTATTGGACACATCTTGTAACCGTCGTCGACATGCAGCATTGTATATATTATACATATTTTACGCATTATCATATAAATGGATAGATAAGTAAGCCACTATATACAATAATTATATAGGTACTAGGACGGCAAACTCATCTCAAAGAAATAGGACTATATAGCCTATGGGAATGATTAACCGATTATAAATCTGGTACCTATAATAGGTAACCAACCTCGACCAATATAAACTTAATATATAACACTTATCTCCAGCCGCCGCGTTGCCTATTTATCTATGAAGTGTTTATGTACGTAACACAAGATTTTATGTGGGAGAGTAGAGGAATTTGCATTACGCGCTTATATATAATATATATTTATATAATAAAAGTGATGCAATAATTATGTCACACGTCATGACTTATAGTGTACATTTTATAGATTTAGTATGATTCATAAAATTTACTTAGTACAGGACACGATTCAATTGACTACTAACCGATGCAATAATATTCTTATAAGCAAACTTTGAGAAAATATTACCAATACACATCACCTGCAAGACACCCATTATTCATATTATAATACCTATAATATAGACTCCGTATGACTACGATACAATGACCTAACCTACAATTGTAAAACTTAATTTAACAGCTGTTTTGTAGCAATATTAAACGAAATTGAATTCTAGTTATTATTAAATTTGTATTTATAATCATCATATATATATCTGCAGCCTATAGTAATATTATATATTATATTATGTCGGAGAAGTATACTACAGTCGTTATAGCAAATAGAAAACGGAGTGTCCGCCAGATATATATATTATTATTTATACATAATATATACACACGGTTTATGCATGTATATAATACTGATGAATAACAGCCGGTAGGTGTGGGGGTGGTGGCATGAGAGAGAGGGCATTTTATATATATAGTAGCTGTTTGACAAACACGACATGACATCCCACGCGGGCGGGAGCAGCGTTCCACCCCTGTTTCAAAACCATCAGTACACTGCACACACACACACACGCGCGCGCGCTCGTAGTCCGTCCGTCCTCTACCCGTCCGCCGTCAAACGCACCCTTACCGCCGCCGTTCCGTCGACGGCGGCGGGACAATGATAAATTCCTTGCAAGATGAATGCTGCTGCTGCTCCGGGATTGGCTCTCCCCCGCGCTCCACCGCCACGGTACACACCTCGGTCCCCTTGGGGGTTTTACTCCTTTTGACAGAATCGAACTCGACATTTTTGCATTAATCATCTGGCAGCAGCAGCGGAGTTTCCGCGCGCTTATACAAATAATAATAATAATAATACACACACACACACCACTCACTCACACAATTTGTATACACTGTTTATGTATACACAGCAATGAACCACGGCAGCGGCGGCGACGGAAAAATAAAATAAATATAAAAGCGATCTATACTCTATTCACCCGCGGCAAAATATTTTTACAGATACTAAAAGGACGAGAAGCGCCGTCTCAGTGTGTATATAGGCATATCTATGTCGACGTGGGCGTGTGGGAGAACGCGACAGCTGCTTCTACCGATGTTGCGTCGTCGTCATCGCCTTCATTGTTGCAGCAGCAGCAGCAGCAGCAGAGTTTAGGTATATTCGAAAACATGCATACGGGCTAAGAGAGAATGATGGTGGTGGTAAGTCGGCGACGGAGAAGAAACGCAAAAGGAAAAATAATAAATGAAAAAAAAACGAGTATACCTGATAGTTTTTTTTTTCATTTATATATATATATTTTTTTTTCGTCTCTCGTGAAAAGATTCAAAGGCGCTCCGCACAATAAGACGCGTATTAATCAACTTAAGAAAAAAATATTATAATAATAATAATAAATATAAGAGAGAAAATATATATACCGGAGTGGAGCAGCGCTGCAATCTTTTACGATTCTTTTTTTTATTCACCCCGTGTTCACCGCTCACGCGAGAAATGAGAATCGCAACGATAACGAGTACCAGGTATAATAATATACGTGTGTACACTGTATATTATGTTTGCCGTTTGGCGTTTACATAATAATATCGTGTTTACGATTAATGCACAGATAAAGAGTGTGCGTTCATGTCGTATATATACGCACATTTACATTAGGATATTACACTGCACTTGTGAGTAAGCCTTATACGTATATCGTACGATACACACACCACCGATTTGTGTTTTTTATAATTTTAATATTATTATTATTATTTCAATATACTGTAGGGTCCGTGTATATAACTGTCACGCAGCACTTATTATATTGGTATAATACGTATGTTGAGTGCGTATAGCGTATCACGTGCTCGATGGGAGAGCACACGTCAGTTGTTTAATAATGATAAAAAACGAATATAGCCGAACAGGATGTTAATTATTTCCTCGTGTATACAGATACGATATAGGTACACCCGCGTATATATGTATAAGAGTATAAATACGCGACGTCTTATTATGTTACGACGACATCTCATACGTATACCTACACGGCATATAATATGTATACGCCACACCGGATCGCGGTCGTGTTTCGGATGAAGATAATAATATATTAATGCGTGTATGAGCTACAACGCGAATTGGCTCCCGGCCAGATCCGACAACGACGAGTTATTCGACCCCATTCGTTTTCGTCTAAAAATTAATTCAGACGCGTATGGGGTGGCGTGTAGTACGACTGTCGTACGCTGCTGTTATATACGAATAGAATGTATATATAGTGGTTAATTGGATGTGCGTAAGAATTACGGGACGAGTATTGATTGTACTTTTACGAAAATTAAAACACAAAAATAAAAACTTCTACACACTTGTACGTGACTCATCGGGTGATATTTCATAGTATAAGCAACCCGCGCGTATACCTACTTACTATGATATGGATATACACGTATATATAATGTGATTTTCAGTTGAACACCGCAACAAGCTTAAACCGAAAAGACGATTACTAAACTATACGTCATGTTTATAATATTTATGTTACCTATATGATAATATTATCTATACGTTTTCTACTCAACGGTCTTGTATATATAGTGGGTCATATCTCAAAAAATGTTTTATTCTGTTATCTTCCACTTTACTCGATTACCCAAAATGTACTTTTGTTATTTTTATCAACTATAGGTACACCGTGTGCTTTTTTCTCCCGAAAGAATAACAATGCGATTCAAAAAATTCGAAACACCCATTAAATATATATAAACATTACATAATAAACTGTGCGTTTAATTTTAGTACACATAAAATCAATATTGAGTTATGTTTCCTAAAGTTAAATTCGAAAGTATTTTTTAAACATATGTACCTACCTATTATGTATATCTACACTATATACTTTTGTGTAAAACAATTTTAAATTCTAAAAAGGATTTGCAAAAAGTCACGATTATAATAAAATTACATACATTTTACCATATAGGTATATTACTATTGGTAATATTGGTTCAGCAAATTTTAACTAAATATCTATATACCTATATAATATGTCCATTCATCGTTAAACTGATACGAAACGTTTTACACCAAAACTCAAATTATTCAACTGATTAAGATGCGTGGTAATTAATGGCCGTGTATGTGTACTTAATATATATATATTATATGTATGTATACACACCATTCCTCGGCAGCTCATTTACATATTATACATACACACAAGATTGTACATGGTTATTGGTAGCTATACTTATGTGTATGTGTGGTTATGTATACATATACAGTGTGGCATGTGTTTGTCGCTCACGAGTCTCCCACCGGCAAAAGTGTATACATAGAGTGAAATATATAGGTATTTTAGTGTACCTATAATAGGTATACTATACTTTATAAATATCTTTATAATATGAACTACTATACTAATTTACGTATTCTTACGCGTCAAAGAGTATATCTTTTTTTATTAAACAGTTGATGTTATATAGTAAAATATAGAGTAAAGACAACTCTGCACACAACGTCGTTCGAGGTAATTTAAAAAACATTAAAATAAAAACCTAGTTGTTGTATTATAATATATTCAAAACGAGTTATGGGCGAAGATATTATGTAAATATCGCGCTATACCTACAGCTATAATGTATACATTCATATGAAGAATAACAAAACACTCCCGTCTAGTTTTAGGTAACCGATTGACAAGTGACATTGGCTGCATATTTATAGTACTTAAGACAAAATCAAAAACTAAAATACGATAAACGTATATTTATATACATGCCTATATATTGTTATTTCTATTTAGAAGGAAAACTACGTTCGTTTTTACACACTTTTTATCGTCGTCGTCGTCATTGTCATCTTCATTGTTTTCGATAAATAATTCATGGGATACCGCGACGTACAGATAAAACTAGCTGACGGATGTGTGCGTGCGTAAATATGTATTTATTACGTGAGATGTGCAACGGTGAGGGGTTTCAGACTCCTGCGGCGGTGGTGTATAAGCCCGCTACAAAGACATTTATATATTGGTATGAACAAAATATTATTAATCGACATACGAGTATGTGCGTAAAATATAATATTAATACATTATCGTGTTTTAAAGCGGGAATAAGGAATCATAAGATAATTTATGCCGATCTGAATTGGACGACATTGTCCTTGTCCCAAACCTGCAGCAGCACATTATATAATAAAAATAATATAATAATAATAATATCGTCCCGCCGAGTTTGGAGATAGAGGTTTTCGTTTCGTCGCGGCACTTAAATGGTTGTGTCGTGTTTTTTGGCATCTGACACCGTCGTACCGTGTGTGGGAGCAAACCCCCCAAAGATCCAAATCCGTAGACATTTAAAGTATAATGTGTATACAATACATGTGTTATAGGTATACAGGCGTATTCTCTCGAAAAAAAATGTCCCGATATAAAAGGGTGCGGATACCGTATACATATTATTCGTTCGGATCGATTAATAATATTATTTTTTTTTTTTTTAGACGCATCACTTTGGCTATACAATGGCGTCGCTGTCGATGATAGCCGATAACGACGATGATAATAATAATCAAATACAGACACCTATACATGATGCATACTGTAGCTTGCTCATATGACATTCATGTAATAAGACAATAACGTAGAGTCTTATGTGTATATACCTATACATCGCACATTATTATACATAATATGTAAAAGTTCTTATGTTTCAGGAATCGAGATGGCCACTGTTTCGGGTACAATTCATTTTATACGCATATTTATAAGTATAATTGCAGGATTTTAAACACAAATGCTTATAATACTGCTAGTTAGAATAGTTAAATATACTATATAGGTATATCTAAAAATTAAACACTTAAATGAAATATAATAAGAACATAGTGCAATTGAAAACCATGCAGATAATACCTATATTATATATTCGTATTGGAAAACTACCTATATAGAACTATAAAGAGTAATTAAAAAAAAAAAGCTTCACTTTTTAATTCAAAATGTACAGTGTTCAATCGATTGCAATCAGTAGAAGTAGGTACTAAAAATTTTATGTTGCCAGAAAAAATACGTTGTAAAATCACGTTAGCTATTAATGCTCCCTGTCATTTTAGTTATACAAATAGTGCATTATATTGAGAAAATTAAATTCAGTATGTATACAAAAATACATAATATTATATATGAAAAAAATAAATAGTATTCTCTTCTAACTGCAGTAGGTATGTACTCAAAAATTTGAATACAATTTTAAATATGCTTAAAATAAATATATGATTTTTAAAATTAATAAACTACTATGTTACTATAACGTATAATAAATAATAAGCATATATTGATTATTATATAACATTGTTAGAAATATTGTTATTTAAAATCGTATATAGTATATTGGTATATTATTATTTAAATTATGTATTTAAGTCATGGAATCATAGATTACCATTTTCAGTATAGTAAATAATTTAAAGATATCTAATCTGATTTTACGTCTTTACTAATACAAATGTATGAATGTTATACAATTTAAATTTTGATATTCAATTATTATTTATAAGATTTAAATTTAATTAGAATACAAAATATTTTTTTAAGTTGAATAATAGTATAAATTCATTAATAATATTATATTTATGTACAAAATGTGTTTTATAAATATTTTAAAATTATAATAGTATCAAAATATTTGAAACATCAAATGTGGCATTAATATAAAATTAATGGAAAATGTTTATTTATAAGTTTTTTTTTTGTTTAATTGTGTATAACCATTTCAAAAATATGTTATATCTTAAAATACATTTTTAAGTAATATTATTTATTTCCATCAATATAATAATATAACATAAAATTATTATTTTATATTTTAAGAAAATAAATACCTAAGTAATTGATCTATTAATACACGACGGAAACAAATAGTATATATAATTATTAAATTATTTTTAAAAACATAAGGCCTTTAATTTACACGGGTATATATATATATAATATATAGGTACCAAAAATACCTATATATTTCTTAATTTTTTTAAACTATGCGAAAAAGATATTTTATTTAAATTGTTTAAACATTTTTAAAAGTATAACTAGAAAAAAAAGAAAACTATAAATTAGTTGGAAAAAATCGACAATCAACTTAAGTAAACTTAATAAACTCAATGCAACCATATAATTAATAATTACATATTTATCTAATATAAATATTTCCTAATAGGTATTTATTTAAATAGATTAATTGTATTTTAAATAAACATTTCTATATAGGTAATATGATTTCGACATTTCGTTATAGTAGTATACGTGAATAGTTTGACTAAACATTGATTTTCAACACCTCAAATTTTTTTTAATTAAAATTAAATTACGTATTATACAAATATATATGACTTGCCTAATTAATTATATTATAATATTACTGCAGTTTCAAAAATTAAATTTTGTTCTTTAAAATATACGTAGGTAGATATATTATTATATCTTATATATTACTATAATAGGTATAATAATATAAACTTATGTGAAGACATAATATGTCTTAAGTGTGTATTATGCATACAATTATATCATTTAAAACAACATTATAAATTGTTGATTATATGTCTTAAATCATTTCCAATAATCATAGTAATACTTATACATACATATAATAAAAGAGAGAATATATAGGTTATAAATTTCATCGTTATCACTTACACGCGCAAAACGGTAAATTAAAATCGAAAATTTTAAACACGGTCAAAATATCGGTCAATTATTATTTTGGAAATGAATCGAACACGACTAACTGTTTCGGACGGCGTTCGTAATATACAGTATTTATAGGTATACATTCATTTAAGGTATAATTTATAGAGGTACCTACGTAATTTTTCTATTATATAATATATTATATAGTGCATTGCCAGTAAGTTATTAAGTGTATTATAAATAATTGGTATACAATGTTCAAATAGCTGATGTTTGTATGTTTGTACCTATCTTATCTACACTTAGTTGCAGTCGAAGCATAATAATTATTGAAGTGTGCGTATAATTTCGTTATTTTTTGGTACCGACATAAATAAATAAACAATAATATAATATTATTATATTTATATTACAATATTAATCTTAGGTAAATAGTATGCGTGTTAGTGATGAAAATATTTTTAATAAATATATAGATACTTATTATTAGGTAAGAATATAAGATACATAGGTAGGTACTTAAATCTTATATTATATTTCCAACATCAGACGTATGTGATTTGTGATACAAACATTATTAATATAGTACTTAGATAAATCGTGCGTGATTTTCAATCGTTATATTACGAACAGTTAGCAAAATTCGAAAATTGGAACAAAAAGTAGGTACCTATATATAAATGAAATCCTACATAATGATTGTGTAAAAATTTGAATATATAGGTCATATTAAGACTTATGTTTAGTCTCGAAAACAGTACATCGTCCTTTCGGTATACCTACCTATATTTAATGTTATTGTTATTATACGTAGTATAAAGTTAGCCACGTAAACCATTATTATTAGAACATTGGCGTTTCCGAGACGGCCGCCAGAGATCAGCACTTGCCAGCGCGCGGTCTTTCCGACGTACGCGGCCCGACTCCTCTGCCGTCTCACGACGCGTCCACGGGTCGGGGAGGGGAGAGTGGGGATAGGTGAACGACGTTCGGCGTGGCGCGGCGGCGGGGGGGACGTATGACGGCGGCGGCAATAATATAAATTACGAGTAATTTATTAAAAACGCGACGCGATCTCGGCCGGCCAATGGCGTCCGGGCTAGGCGTCGCCCCGCGGCCGTTTGACTGACAGTTACAAATTGAAAATGGGAGTGACTGCCGGTACCACACCCAAAATCCAACATGGCCGCAACGGTTCACGACGAGTGTGTGCGTGTGTGTACGACGACGACGACGGCGGCGGTGGCGGCGACGACGATCGTTGCCGCTGCAGCAACGTCTGCGTCGCGTACCTACGCGGCCAATAACATAATATAATAATAACGATATTATACCTCGAGGCCGCCGACGCCTCTCGCCGTAATCGCGCGATCGACGTTTGACGCCGCGGAGGCTGCACCCCTTTACCCGACGCGTATAAACGAAAACATAAATCGTCGTCGAAAATGTGAAAAAAAAAAAGGCGAAATCCGAGGGGATATGGGTATAGACGTCAACTGGGAACCAAAAACTCCTTTCGTCACGGTAATAACGTGTTTCGTTCCGGTGTAATATATTTCGGAAAAACGTATAGAGGTAGGTACCTACCTACCTCCTATCGTCTTATTTGGCGGCATTCGAGCGCGGGGACCGAGAACGAGCGCACAATAATAATAAAATATTATGTTAAATTAAGTATACATAGCGTCGATACGATCGCGGGGCTCCGCAACCGCGAATACAATATATTAATATAATAAACGTGAGGTGGCGGTATATACGTGTAAGTGTGTGTGTGTGTGTAAGAGAGAGAGAGAGAGAGACGTTTTTCGAGAGAATTTAATTCCTATATGACGTCTCAATTTTCCTCTCGCACCCTCCCACTCGCCGCCGCTACTGGCGGACCGCCGCCGTCACCGCGCCGCTCTCACCGAAAGTGATACACACAGAGCGGTGTTGCTCGCGGTGATTTATATCGGCAAGGCCGCCGTCACAGACTCCCGCGCGGCGTATAGTATAATAATATCGTCGTCCTCGACGTATATAATATAATATACCTACATTGTGTATCGCCGCAAACGCCGTACGAAATCTACTAAGAGTAGGTTATTCTTACGATAGTGTGTCAAATGCCAATTTTACTAAATTATAATTTATAGACGCACTATGAGAGAACGACGGGATGATAAACTGCAGTCGTTATAATACAACGCGCTGTATCGTTAAACGATTAAACCCCTCGGAGATGGCTATATAATTTCCAAAGTTTTCATATGTTCCTATAATTTGACATACATCCCTGGATAGTTCACAGTTAAGGTAGACCGGAAATAATAGAAGATTTCGTAAAATATCGTATGACGAGTCGACTCGTGCAGTACGACTTTGTCATCGTTATTGCATATCACTCCTGGTCATCTTACGTACCTAAATCATATAGAAAGCCTAATATCTAATATACATAATAATTATTAATCAATAGCACAGCTGCAGTGTCTAAAGATATCAATTAATATGCATACATCCTATATATCAACCCAGTGTATCCATCTATAGCTGTTTCAACTATAAGATACACTCGCACATCGTCATAATGTTAACGCATTTAATTATATAATAAGTCCATAATTCAGGTTACACTGAACTATGCATAAAATATGTCGGACAGACTCGGAATACTGCGTTGTTAATAAAATTAAAAAAATTAATAATAATTGGCACTTGTTTCAGATGGCGAAAAATATTAACGTTCATTAAAACGAGCGCTATACTATATATATATACGCACTTATTAAAGAAGTACGAACAAAACAAGTAATTTATCAGGCACACGAAGGTCACCATTCGCCTGTACATGTATATGATATACCTACATGACACTTAAAAATCACGAAAACAATGATGTTGCTACAATGTGTGGTACAAACGTTGTATTTTATATATGAACTGTATGTATATAAAATATATAGTATTACTGAATTAGTACGACCGAACGTATATGAGTAGCTTGATTTTTACAAGCAGGATGATCACAATACAAACGTTATTTCTTTTTCAAGTATATATTCTGCTTATATACATTATATTAAACGAGACGTTGCGAGAAAAAAACTCGAAAAACATTTTATCGAACGCACTTGAAATGCGGCACGCGACACTCATAATAAATATCGTATAAAAAGAACGAAACGAAAAACGTACACTTTTATATAATATATATATGGTGGCGAACAATCGGGTAACGTTTCGGAGAAAGGAGAATTATAGGCAAAACAATGGCATAATTGAAAATCATCAAGCACAAATCGTATTCATTAGTTTATTATGATATTATATAATATACGCCACAATAACACAATATAATAATATATTACACATACGATGCACACAACGAATATTGAATATTATTATTATTATTATTGTATAACATTTCGTATGCATGTATAATGTATGTATTAAAGTCTATAGGGATAATAATATTATATATATATATATATATTATAGTGTGTGATGTCGATTATAACAACGCGAGTCCGCAGAAAGTCCGCGCGTCCGAGTGAAATTCCGCGGTGCGAGGAATTCGATTATCGTCCCCCCGGGATACACGCCGCTACAGCGCGGTGCCGACGTTAAGTTCCGAAACAGTGAGCTACACAAACACACACACACACACACATATACCTATATACAACGCGTCGAGTGTTTGTGAATTATAGCCATTTGATTGTGTGTGTGAGTGTTACGTACAAGGGAGAGGGTTACAGTGCGCGTGAAAAGCTCGAGAGGTATTTTGACGATTTTCGGCAGCATTGTTTTGTTTGCCGAACGTTATATACTATATAATACTAATACTAATGCTACTAATGCTACTACTACTACTACTACTATTACTACTACTATATACACGCTGAACCCTGGCCATCGCCGCCTACGTCTCTACCACCCTTAACAACCTCCCCCTGCCGCGTGTATCCGTGTGTATATATATATATACGCTGCGAGCACCACGCGCCCGGGTATTGATTTATGGCCTCCCCCTAACTCCCGTTCATAACCACCACCGACGCACATGTATATATACACAGTAGAGCGAGTATTGTCGAATATATATATATATTATATATAGACAACACAAACGCATACTATTAAGCGGGACTTGGCGTCTATATATAAGGATATACATATATAGTGTATACCCTCTGCTCTCACTATCGTCTACTGATATATACATATTATAAACCTATATAAGGCACACTCTAAATACAAACACATATTTCTACATACACACACACTCATATTATATATAAATAGAGATTTGGAGAGAATGCATATCGCGAGTGTTTGTGTGTGTGGTGAACTTGCGGCAGTGACACGCGCATCGCGCACGCAATAGCCTTAATCAATTCGGTCGCGGCAGCAGACCGCACGACCACTGTGCGTGAGATATTGAATTCGTCCTACTGCTGTCGTGTCGCGAACATGCATATATTTTTACACACGCAAGGCGGGTTCCCACCCCCGCACTCGTTTTGCCAGTACGTCACAGTACGGAGAGGTTATGTGCGGCCAGTGGCAAAAACCTAAGGCATTGCGGACAACTTATCGGGTTGAAAACTCAGTAGGATCCGGGTCCGGAGTTAGAAACGAACGCGTATCTCATATTATGATATATAAATACACAATCCTAACTATGAGAAAAGTTATACCTTGTCTATAAAATCACATGTTGAAATGTAAATCACGGGAAATTATGGTACATTAAAACTAAACATATGTATATATTAGGTACTTGTCTCGACTTCACACTAACTCATTGTATTTTTGTGACTATCTATAATAATTGCTATATTATTGTACAATGTACATAATATTATAATGTACCACATTTATAGAAACGATGGAAAACATGGTCTATACACATATACACATATACAATAAATATTCCAGGAAAACAAACACCCTCCATGTTTTCCATAGTTGAGAAAAATACAAAAATATTCATTGCAATAGATGAGATAGGGACGAGACGAATGATAGGGAAGTGAGCTTTCACGTTTTCCCTCGTAGGTATATAGAAAAACGAAAATACTTCACAGTGAAACGAATAAATAGCAACAGAGAAATATTATATACCACTGGATCGTTAGCGAATACACGCTGACGCCTACACGACGGAAAAAATCATATCTCGTTTTTTCCTTCTCTTTCGTCCTCTCTCAATCACTTTCTCCCTCTCTCTGTTTTACTTCCCAGACTACCGAGAAAACTACTCTCACACGCGTGCGAATGCATACACACTTGCTTGACGTGTGTTCGTGTGTACGTATATATATATATATATACTTAGTTGGCAGAGTATGAGGGGTTTTTCGTGCGAAAAGCCCATTGATTTATGTGGCCGGTGAGCTGCGAGAGGTGCAATGCTGCAGGGATGTATAGTGGTTGATATAGCAGTGAGGAAGGGACGAGTAGGGGGTGGTTAACCGACTTCCATATCTCACGTCGAACGGATTCTGCTGCTGTACAGCGTTGGTGGATGATGAGGGTGGAGGGAGAGGGGTTCATCATCGGCGTACGGCTATGTAGTGTTATAGTCACCGCAGTTTTCGTCGACGATGTGGAAGTGATAAAGAGAAGATACATAAATTTTCCACCACCATATATATTACATAAATATATACGTACATACCACTACCGTGGTTGCGTGACCATCGAGGTTGATGTAACGTTCTAAAATATACCTATATTTGTATTATATATATATATTTATATAAAGTTGACCATTATGTGTTATACATAGTTTACGCACTCACCCAAAATGTTTATACCTAACTCCCATCTAAATATATTTAACTATATGACTACAATGCTTTAAATTTTATAAAACAATAAAAAAATAGTCTAAAATATAATAACAAACGTAAATAACTGTGTATCACTCACCATTCTCGAACGCCGCTACTTCCGATTTCACTGCAGCAGGTGCAAGGGCAGTTGTAGCACTTTGAAATAACAGCCTCAGGTACAGCAGCCGAAGTCATATTCACAGGTGCAGCAGCCGAAGTTGTATTCACAGGTGCAGTAGCCGGAGTTACATTCACAGGATGAGTAACAGCTTAAGTAGGTATAAAGCGACAGTCGCTAGAAACGTATCCTTGAACAACAGCAACTTACTATTTGTAGCGAGCGTATTGTCAACGATATTGCGCACAATGTCACCGCACACGTGACTCGCGAGAAATACGGACGGAACACTTGATCGAGACGCACGTGAAAAACATACACTTTATTCCAGGCGATTCGCACAACGAAGTTTAGCGATTTTTGAGACGCGATCCGTACACGCACAAGAGATCGATCGATTTATCCGGCGCACCATCGCGAAATATACGTTGTTTTATTATAATAATTATATCATAATATTATGCTGTAATATTAAATGTTTTCATACTTACGCGTTTCGGAATCGTGTCTCCGTGAACCCATATTGGAAGGGCGAAGGTGACCTGGTAAAAAGAACTTGGAGTGAAGGGTCAGGGGAATGCGTGAGTGGTTAGGGGATGTGGGGAGGACTGACACAAATAAATCTCCACGTCCCGTCTCATTATAATATATTAACACGTACACGTCAGTTTTTTCACGGAGTATATATTATAATATACGTGTATGTGCACGTAAACAGACGAATAGTTTCCCTTTATTATCTACTGCTACAACACACATACACACACACAATCACAATAATCGTGTGCGACGTTTTTTCTTCTCTCGTCTTCGTTTTCGTAGACACGATTTTTCGTCGCGGCCTGCCGAGGTTTGTTTTTAATTAAGTACGCGTTCCGGCGTTCGGCTACAGCTAGTGCGTATACATTATATTATATACCTATAACACTGCAATCGTTTGGCCAAATACCAAAGACACGCGCGCGCACACACAACACACGTAGTGCATAACGCATTATTAATATTATTATTTTGTTATTCATTTTTTTTTCGTCAAGAGCAGATATCGCCAGACCGATGATGATGATATTATAAATATAGAATTTCGACAAGATCGGATCGGCCAATGGCCTGTCAAAAATATCACACGATACTGCAGTACCAACCTGCATAATATTACCATCGTAATTAGAGTGATAATAATAATATATTATATATGCGTCATGCGTAGATCATAACCGTGCAGAGCGCATAGTATGAGAGTGTATTTTAATACACAAATTATAGGTAAAACAAGTATACATAAAATATGACAATTATGTACAAATATAGCGTATAAAGATTTGTTTGTTTTTTTTCATATTTTTGTTTATTAAAAAAAAACGTTCATTTTTTTTTTTAATTAATTAACATAAAATTCTACTTAATTAATCTAAAAATGTAACGAACACTAATTCTAATATTTTAGGAGGAACTTATCGTGAATGCTGCATAACAACACTCAATTATCTTAATATTCATTGTACTGACCGTTTATTACATAATATATATATATATATATATTTTAATCGGAAAAAATATTAAAAATATTAATTAAATAATGTCGATAAATTAAAAAATGTGTCAACGTTGATTTTTCAAATTTTGTTATTTTTTCTTTTTGGTATTACAATATAAGTACTCAACATTAATGTTATTTATCACGACTCAAAAAAATAAACAAGACTTATTAATTACGTATATATGTCGTTTTTCATTTTTACACTGTTTTACCTAGCATGTAAAAATAAATTAGAGGTAATCCTTGCCAGGCTTTGCAGAATAAATAATTTTTTATACAAAAATTCTTTTTACAAAAATAATAATAATAATAAAATTAAAAACGAAAAAACAAAATGGTTAATAAAATGAAGAATCTACCAGCACACGCACGCTTTTTCTATATAATATAATAAAATTGTATATAATATTAATATTATTGTTTATATATATATATATAAATAAAATCTCTCTGAACTGTACAATATTATGAAGAAATAGTGTCAAATAAATCATAACGATTTTCAATTTCGAAAAACATTATTTCTATAAATGTTTTTTTTTTTTTTTATATATATATTTTATATAATATATTCATATAGAAGGAATATCTATGATGTATGTACAAGAGAAAAAAAATAATTATAATTAATGAAACGGGCTGATAATCAATAATTTCCGCTTATGCACGAGCATAACACATGCATTATAATAATAACAATTATAATTAATGTTCTGCTGAACTATGTATACGGAAAACAGTTGATTAGCGGAGCCGATGAAATTGCACAATACATTTTTTTTATTTTTTTTTCGAAAATGAGTTTGCGGATTTTCTTAACCACAAAGATGGTAATTATAGTATTATTGTGTGTTCGAAAAAAAATATATATATAGTTTGTGTGAGAAAACAAGTAAACAAGTAGTGGCATGGACCGATCTCTAATTAAATATATAAACATTTTTTTTTTTTTTTGCTTTTACCTTATTACAATATATAAAGTCTAAACATATTTTAATATATATATATAATATTTACACATTTAAAGAATTTATTTATAATAATCGTTTATAATTACTTAATATACATGCATGTACTTGAGTCACGCGTTATTTTTCCTCTTATGATATTTTCTCTCTTACATAAAAAAAAAAAATTAAAACGTAAATAAATAAATTAAATAAAAAAACAAAAACAAAAGTATACGCAAATACCACCTTTGGTACGTTAGCATTTAAATTGTTACAATAGTATAATTAATATATAATATTATATTATCATTGTTATTTTCACCGCAATTCCACGTCCGATCGCGAGCACGATTCCCCGGGCCCCATTCCACGTCATTCAATACATACGAAAAAACTGAAATTATAATATTGTACCTATACGATATTGTACGTAGGTTTTTTTTGTTATTTAAATATTAACTGTGGCGGTGGCAGCGATTGTGCGGTATTCGTGTGATCGAAGGTCGCGGTCGAAACAACAAGTACCTATATTATAATAATGTATAATATTATATACGTACAGTGGTTATAAGTTACAACGACTGAATTCACTAACGACAGTAATAATGATTAGGAGTTCACACGCAAGACTATGTTATTATGACGGATGCTGTGATTGCGAAAATATAAAATCGCATCTCCGTCACCGTATCGGACGCGAATCGCGGTGCCAGTCTAATTCCTAATGGCACTATAAGTTGAATAAAAAATAAAAACAAACAAACAACAACTGGTCCTGGAATTTTAAACCGATATATATATATATACAAGTATAGATATATAGACATAATCACAAACACACAGGCACATATGCACACACATACACAAACAAACACTAACACACACATTATAATATACAACTTAATATGATACACAATATCTTTATAGGTATATAATATTATGTATCGTGTACAACACGTATGTTAAGATAAGGCAAGTATGTTAGATACACATTATTATTATTATCGAGAACGTGTTATTTGAGCTGGTTTTGAGATCCCGAGCGCGTTATCATCGACCGCGACGATACGCACATAACAAAATATTATCTTAAAAAATGATTACAATATAATATATGTTACTTATAGCGTACTTTTATTTTAATTATATATACATATCGTATATATTTATATTTGTGTGTGTTCATATGTGTACCCGCGTGAATAGCGAAAACTGCTTCGTGGTAAACCAACGAGCTTTATGTCGTTTTCTTTGGATACTTGAGAAAAAAAATTATTACGTATATCATTGCTATCGTTATTATTTGTTTGCTTAGAACTAAATAAAACTTAAACGAGGACTAAAAAAAAAAAACCTACGACATAATGACTTAGACACAATCTTAGAATAAGTTTCCTAAGCGAGGGAAAATTTTACACGTAATTATATTTTATAGTATTGCCGTCGTATGATAAAAATTGATAAAGGACGTTTTCCTGTTATCGAAAAATGAAAAAAAAAAATGATTTGAGATACGTTTTTACGCGTGTATATATATTATTATATACCCAGAACGAAATGTCAACATTTTTTTTTGTGTGTTATTTTGTTTTATTTTTTCAATATGCAATAAAAAGATTATTGTTTAAAAAAATATTATTGTTTGCCATTTAAACCCCGCTGTGTAATCGCATTAACAATATTGTTATAATATATGGTGGTGACCAATATATTATAATAATATATTATATTAAGCTATACTGCAGAGCGATTTAGTACATGATTATTATTATTATCATTTTTTGGAATTTATTTTTATAAAGTATGTATTATACGATAAATGCCAAAGTCCATCATCGTCCTGCACACGTCGCATCACTTCCGGACGACCGGTGATGGACAGGGCGCGCGCGTACTCGCTCACACTCAAACGCTAACACACACTCACAAACAGAAGTGCGCGCGCCCAACACTCAGCGACACACGTACGCGCACGTACGGCACTCGGAAAACTGTGGGCCTTTTCACCTTTACACACACGCGCGTACAAGTACAACAGTAACAATAATAAGAATAATAATAATAATAATAATAATAGTATTAATAATAATAATGACGAGAAGACGGTGCGTTATCACTGCGGCGATGTCTGCGGCGTGATATCACTACCGTCGCCTCCCTGGCCGTCGCCGCCTTTGGTCTTGTTCTCTTTTTTCCACTTCATCCGCCGGTTCTGGAACCATATCTTTATCTGCCGTTCGGTCAGGCACAGCGCGTGCGCTATTTCAATCCGCCGTCTTCGGGTCAGATACCGATTGAAGTGGAACTCCTTCTCCAGCTCCAGCGTCTGGTACCTGGTGTACGTCTGCCGGCCGCGTTTCCGCTCTGAAACATAACGTTTGCAATGACAACTACGATAAGTCGTGACGGCCTGATGCCACGCGAGCTTTACAGGATAGCCCATAACATATATGTATGCATTAATATCTATATTGTATACGTGTAGGAGACGGTTCTTTTATTTTAAGAAATAAAAAGTTCGATCATGATGATCTGTTATGAAATTAATTCTGTACACGAATTTTAATAGTTTACACCAACAAGGTTGACAAAACTTACTCATTATTTACTTATAAAAGTTGAATTTTTTCTATTATTATTTTTACATAAAAACAGTTTATTCAAAAATGTCTTTATAATAATAACAATCATTAAAAAAATATTAATTTTACATAAAAAAAAAATATTCATAAATATCTTGAGCAAAAATATTTTATGCTCATTTAAGACTTGCTTAATGTATTAAACGCACAGCTCTAGTTATAATAGTACAAATATAGTTTTAGGTATAATATAAAACGTGCAACGTACGGTAGTAAATCGTAATTTTTCTATTTAATTAAAATCATGCAAAGGGTATAACAAAGCACTCCCGCTGTATATAATAATACATAAATATAACTACCTATGTGTGTATTATTCCCACAGGCGTCCTGATGGGATTTCTACTGGTATGAAAATAGCATAATATGAATTTCAATAATTATGAATTATGACAATTCGTATTATTATATAAGCATATAGTATTATAATATGAATAGTAAGCGGCTAGTTTTTTTTGGTCGGTGGCAGCAGCAGCGTTGTTCGAGCGAATTAAACGTTTTTCTCGCGTTTTAACCCTTTTCCACTATTATCATCGCACATTAGACGGAGAAAGGCGTATGACACATACAAATAAACGTACGACTGACCTACATATACATATTATTATATGCAGTATACCTATACAGTATAAGATATTATAGACGACCTTACAACAATGGACGATTAGGTCCGGCACAGTAATAAGCCATTTTATTTTTGTATATGTATATATATATATATAGGTAAGTACGGTGGCGGTGGCAGCAGAGGGATCGATTAACCTCGTGAAAATTTCAACGAAAAAAAAAACTTTTATTGAGACTTTCTTTTCGCGCGCGCAACAAAGACCTTAACGAGTTTTTGATGTGGGGGAAGGAAATCGCCGTGAAGACGCATTTACGGCCACTGCAGCCGACCGATCAACCAAAGTCGTTACGATACACACACACAAACACACACATACATATATATTATATATGAACAGTCGGCCGCGAAGGGGAATAATGTCGACGGCTGTACACACCACGCGACCAATGAAAACGTTTTTAATTAATCGCTTTTCCTCTATATAGCATGCGTAACACTGAGCATTGTTGTGTTGTATTATATACGTATACAATATGTATGTGTATCTGACATCACGGAGGGTATTTCTTGTTCGTTCCTAGGTATAAAAACATATTATAATGTATGGTATATATTACCTATCATTCAAAGAACGAAAACGTTAAAATCAGTGCCATCTCTTATTGTTTACCACCCAAATTTAAACATTTATTATATTGAGAAATAAAATAATATATTTTATAAAAAACAACTGATTACGTGCAATCGTATAAAACTATAAAAAAAATCGACAGTATTCACAGTAAGGGTGTACACGTAAAAGCAGGATTTTGCGTTCTTCTAAAAAAATGTCTACTGCCACGATCTAGCAATCGAAATTACCTATAAATATATTATATCGTACCTACATGATTTGAATTTGACACTATGGTCAAACGATAGGCTGTATTGAATTGAAATACTACAAAATGTGCAGGTGGGTATCACACGTAGATATTATAGTTATATCAACGATATTTTCAGAACAGCGAAAGAGTTACGAATAGGAGGGGAAAAGCGTACAGAGCTAAGTTCGACGTGTTCGTCTTATACGAGTGACGAGTCTATATAATAATGCGCGACTCTGCATTTATTCGTTCTGTTTCCGGTTTCATAATAACGTTATACATGCATTAAGTATTAAGCGCGGAAGTCCGTTGAACCGTGTGCATGCTCAGACTGATCGCGCGGACTTAAGTATACTCGTATTTAATCCCATACACTCACGCATACGCGTGACGCCATTGCAGTACATAATGATACATTATACCTCTATACAATACTCGCGTCGTATATACAAGTGTGTGTGAGTAAGTATATATGTATGTATAAGGATTTCGTCGTGAGCAGCAGCGCGTCAAGAGGACACGTATTAATAGCGCACCCGCCCGCACGTGTATATATACACATACCTATATATATATATATATATACAATACACACACGCACACAAGTAGAGAGCCTTCCGACTTTGCCGCCGTCAGACTTAAAAACGGGGGATAGACTTAGATCCAAAAGGAGAACTACGGTGGGGTGGAAAGTGAGAGAGAGGATAATATTGCATCGTATTATAAAAAAGATTATTTGGACGGGCTAGACGTTTTCGTGCAGCCGTCGGCTATACACACACGTAGGGACCTGTAGTCCTTGGATGCGAGCATGTGTGTGTTTTTTGTGTAAGAGTGTATGCCGAAAACAAGAAAGTCGTGGGGTCACCGTCGGGAATGGGACCAGGCGGAACGGTAGAAGGTCGGATGGGCGACGCTGATGGAGGACCGGGGGTGGGCTGCACAGGAAGAGAGATGGTAGTAGGGTAGAGAGAGGAGAGACGTTGTGTGTCAAAAGTGACGAAGATTTATGGCGGCGGCGGGCAGGCCCCGTTTCGTTCAGCCTCCCGGGCAGCGCGCGCGGTTCGGCGGCGGCTGCGTGTTCCCATCGGGGACCGGTCGCCGCCGTTCGCGTGAGTAAGCATCCAAACCGTATTATATATATATATATATTTATAAAAAAAAAACATAGACTAAACCGGAGATGAAGTGAGAGAGAGTGAGGGAGAGGGACAGTGAGTGAAGGAAGGAAAGCCGGAGTAGAAATAATATTATATATATATAGGGAGAGATTTAACGAAAACGTAAAAGGCTCACGACGGCGGCAACTACCATGTGTGTGTCAAATGAAATAAAGCGGCGACCTCCTCCGGGGAGTAAGTGATAGAATAACGGGGTGGTGGTGGGAAGGGATGGTGAGAGAAAAAAGAGAAACGGCTTTAAAGGCGTATATAATATTATGTACATGACAGACGTACCAAGAGTAATTTGTAATTTTTTGCTACTCCCCCCCCCCTCAACGTGAACTTCTAACGACCACACTGTACTCGCATATAGCACTTAGGAAATTAGAAAATATATTGGCCCCAAAATCGCGATACGGATATAAAAGCATATTTTTTTATGAAACACAATATCCAAAATTAACAAACTTTTATTTAACATCTCTAATACATTATTATTATAATGACGGTGAAAATTGTAATAATAACGATCGCGTGTGTAAGACAACGTTCCGTTCGTTAGCGACGACGAAATCTCCGTGATTAATCATTCGACGTCCTGATCCATTCTATTTACTATACATATTGCGTTTATATACAACGCAAAGTTTTTAAATTGGTCATAAAATCTCATTGCGTGGGCGTTAAAATGACATTATAACAACGTCAATGACGTTTTTAGTACGAGATTTTTATACATAGTGCAGTAACAAGTTACCAGGACTTACACATGATATGATATGATGTAAATTTTAAGTTATTATATTGTTCACTTCATAACATACGTATTATATATATGGTTTGTTAGGTTTCAGTATGTACCCACAGTTATAAATTTATAAAATTAAATTTAAAAAAATAGACAATCTGAATCTCAGTAATAAATAATATTCTGTACTAATTAAGTAATATGGCACTATAATGGAATTTAATTAGAAAATTGTGTACTATATATTTTTAGGATACCCGATATCCATAAATATGTTTAGTATATTATATAAGCGTAATATTTGACAATCGTTTAAGTAGGTACGCTATCTTTAGCTACTATTTAAATCTAGAATTAAATAACCATTATGCGCGCGTGGATATTATATTCACATTAATATTCTCACGGTCACGGAAATTTGTATAATATCCCACTATGTATTATGTATACGCGTGTTAAACGACTCGAGTAAAATATGTTAATCGGTTTCAATGAAAACCGTTTTAACTGACATAAAACTATTTGTTTGTAAACCCGAATCTTCGAGACTTGGCATTACACGCGCGTAATCCTCTGCTTAAACCTTTATTAACTGCAGCGGTGTTATAAATTCATTTAAACGATTAATTATATTACGGGCGTAGTTTACGAGTTCATAATAATGGCTGTGAAGAGTGTAGCGGGCGGGGCGCGCGGCTATTATTATTATTATTATAAAACACACTTCGCCATAACTGGAGTTTGAAATGAAGGATTAAAATGTCAAAAATGAAATTTTTTTAAATTTTAACAAAATAGGCATGCGTTATATTATATTAAGATGATATTTTACGGGTTCCAATTTTGATGTGGATTGGATAACGCAACATTTTCAGTAAGTGGACAAAGGAAAGCAGCACAAAATATTGTCGCATAGGTTTGTTATACATAACCTGCAGATAACAAGGCACTATTCATCGTTTCTCTAAACATGGGTTGGTTAGCTATAAGGAGAGATCGTTTAAAGGAAACTAGAGGAAATTTATGGCTAACCGGAAAAAACGCTGGCACGGCCTCGAGGGAGTAGTAAATCTGAGCGTAAAGTTTCAGGCAGTATCGCTTAAGACGCGCACTAGGTGAAAAATATAGAAAAAAAAATCGTATCATCGTTGAAGATATGTACCTACATATTATACACGCTCGAGAGACCGATGGGATACGTAATAATATCTTATAAAGTTATACAAAAGTTATAATGATATGGAAAATCATTTCTTTTTTCTCGGATCTATTTATACTGCAGTGTTTGATCATATATAATATATAGGACACAGTCAAAAAATCTATATGTAGGTAAATATTTATAAGATTTTATAGAGAAAAAAAAATATTTAAAAAAAATTAATCAACGACTTCAAGAACAGAACGATGACGTGATTAGTACATTTTAACTATATTTTAACTGATTAAATTACGGAGGTGCTATTGTAGAATACTTTTTGATCGAAAAAATATGTGTGTACTTAAATTTGAAAACATTTATCGACTACGGTATTTTGAACGAAGTTATCGTTGTCAAGTAAACATCTGCAAGGTCTAACGGAAATCAGCATTATAAATATTATAAATAATTAGAGCCTAGAGGTGTATAATATATAGATCACACCTGCACAACTTTTATTCAAGTCACCTAGTCGACTCGAAGGACTTGTATAGTGAAATTGTTTTTTAAAAATATTATCCTATATATTACGTAGTACATAGGCGATGCGATGAATGTGTATATTATGACAAAAACAAAGTACGGGTGGGAAAAAAAACGTGTCGTATTTTTAGACAGCAGTGTTGCGTGTGGTTTTAATTCGGTAAAAGATTGTTTGCGTGTACCCGGCGGCGTGTAGTCCGTCTGTCGGAGAACCGAGGCAAATATTAATTACGACGCGCGTATTGCATATACACGTATACGGGCGGCGTTCGGTCGCGGAGAGCGCACAAAGTTAATTAACTCGAAGAACCCGCCGCCGACGCCAACCACCCTCATGGCGGCGAACCCAAAATGACGGATTGTTCCCTCCGCGGCCCGCTCCGTCCATCACTACACCATTTCACCGTCACGTCGAGTCCGACACACAGCACAGCGCTGCCGACATAGCCGCAGACGCGGGCCACCGACCATTTTGAAAAGGAATATACCTACCGGTGTACGGACACTACCCCAGCACCCAATAAGTTCAAAAGCGTGTGGTTAAAATTAGATAAGTTTTGTTTAAGACTCTATTATTAGCACTCGTTTCCCCTAGCAGGCAAAAAATATATAATATAAAGGTATCGTCTTGATATGTGTAGGACGTAAGAAGGTATATAAAGCATACACATAACCGTCGAATTTCAATTATGGTTTTTTGACTTTCCTATCTCAGGATAATACTGTGCAATATTAGCAAGGTTAGTGTGCAGTTATAACTCGCGAGCTTATTAATAAGACAGATCAAGTTTACATCTGTGCAGCTACATCCAACGGTTTATGACCAACGATATTTTGGAATCGTTTCTCCTGAATTGGAAATCTTTTGAAAGTGAAAGTATAATATGAAACAAAAATTAATTCTGCGATAAAAATCGATACGAGTTTAGAAGTCAGCTGCAGCAGATTAAGCTTTTGAAAAATAATCGGTGACTGAACAGAGGATGATAACCGTGACCAACAACCAATATTATACAATATTGTGGGTATATATAATTTTAAATGTTGATGTATTCAATCACTCGCAAAAATTGCATTCAAAAACAGTATAGGTATCTAAAGTTTGATTTTGAAATTTCGCGTTAAGTGTTCGACGAAGCGAATACATAACAATATTATAATATACAATTCCTATCATACGCACGCATAACATATACATATTATACGTATATGTTGAATCGGATTATTATAGATTTACATATTTTTTTATGTGAGAGAAAATCACTAAGAGCGCGTCCTTTCGGGTTTGTCGCTATACAGCGCCTGTACCGAGCCCCAGTTATATATATACATATGTAATTCTGACGACCGTGACGTCGGCACAATCTGTAGATCTGTAGATTGGGATAAACGCGCGCACACATATATATACGCCGTAAGAGCACATATATAGTATAATATATTTTATGAATTATGGCCCAATCCCCCCCCCATTCCATCACCGGTCCGCCATATTATCACGATGCACACGGTCATGCCGACTATATCCTCTTCTCGTATCTTCGTCGTCGGTTGTATATATATAATAACATTATATACATACATACGACGACGACGACGAAGACGACAATGACGACATCATCGTAATCTGTACACCAGCTGAGCCAAGATACCCGCGCGTGAGACTCGTATTATGTGTACGAATGACAGTTACGTAGCTGTGTGTAGTAGTCGAACAATATAACAATAAGAGAGACGTACGTATTACTGTGTTATATCTATCGTTAAGTCGTGGGAACTCCGTCGACTTCGCGGGAGGCTGAGCGAATCGGTCAAAACGAGCATCGCGCGCAAGACGAAATTAATACCAAAACACTGATTTGTTAACGCGAAACGTCTATTAGTAATGCGATGTAACTAGCAAAAATGATCGACAAGAATACGTAAACCGATAAAATGATTGAGCGTTTGACATATTTTGCTACGTTTACATGTTTTAGTAGCAGTTAAATATAAATATAGTAAATCAGGTGTATTTATATAACAACTGCAACTACTGCAATATATTAAAACAACGATTTCCTCTGCTTTTATGCTGTTAGTATACAGTTGGTATATTTATTATTGTGCAAAATTCAAATCTCTTGTAATTATTCAGGTCAAATTTTTTTGAAAACTAATTATTTGTATGCGCCGCTGACAAAGAATGGTCGCTTTGAAAATGTAAAATGTGAGCAAAATGAGACGGAGCATCAAGACGAAAAAAATTATATGCTTTTTAGTACGATTAAGAGAGTACGTTATATTATATATAGGTACACCTACGTTTGCCAAAAAAAAAAAACAAAATTATAAAAACGTTTGTTGGTCTGACGAGAGCGGCAGTGACCCTCCGGACTGCGGTGGACGTGGCGTACCGCACCTTAAAGTTTCGCCCCGCGTAACTTTGACGGATCGCTCGACATGCGTTTCTTTTGATGTATTTTACTAAGCGAAACAATAAATGGGGGAACAAAAAATTAGGAATTTAAAGAGATTAATCACAACGCCGTCGCTCAAAATATTATTATAAACTTTGCACCCACTATTGCGTAGAAAATACGTATACCTCACCTAATGCAATGTACCTATACATGGTATGAGTTGATAATTTACAAAAGGTATTATTTAACCTAACCTAGGTATTACGGGCGATGTAGAAATAAATAAATCAGTTAATGCAAAGTTCCTGATATAAAAATTAAAAACTAGACGTTGGTGTACATCGTCAACTATTTACAACCTATTTTTTATATAGAATTAAAAAAAATAAATAACAACTTATTGGTTGACTTTTACGTCCCATAAGCATATCGAGATCCTAAACGTGCAGTTAAAATGTTAAATAATTTAAATATATTATTAGGAGTTTCATAATAATGTTAGTATAATATACGAGTACCTAAGTATAATTAAAGCCTTTACTATAATTTAATAAAACATGCAAAACTTAAGAAGAAAAAAATTAAGTTTCAGATCTAAAAATGGTAAGTTTTTAAATTTACAACTTTCAATCCTAACCATATCGATGATTAATATACATCTGTCGCGAAAGAATACTATATTATTATAATGACTGTCTATTTAGTATATTGAAACGTATGTAAATATGTTCGACATTGTCATATAATGAAATCGGCTAAAGTGCATTTGCATTTAATATTGTTTTTATACAATATTGTACAATCTCAGTGCATTATAACGTTTAATGGCTTAAGAATAAGTTTAAACTACTTCAGTAATTACCCTATGTATATGCAACAGGTAAAAGTATATCATGCTTATGATTATACTATACAAATATTAATACTAAATAAAGCAAAAAGAACCATTTAGTGTACTATTAAAAACTGTAACAGAGCAAAGAATTCAAATTTTAAACCATTTAATGTATTTTATATATTATTCATAGCTGATGAGACGAAAAATAAAGAGAATAATGAGTATAAAGCGTGTAGAATATAATATGTACGATAGAAAAGAAAGAAGAGATAAGAGTAGTAAAAAAAAAAAAAAAAATAATTGCCACGTAAAGTTGCTACAAATGTATAAATATTACCAAAATACCGCAAATGCATCCGTACCTGAGTCTGGACCTGCAAAAATTACCGTAATCATGTAAAATAAAATAAAAAAGAAACAAATGATAAAAATAAATAATGATAGTAGTAAACATTGTCTCTGACTAATAGCTATTATAATGGAACATATCATAAAACGTAATGGTGTTTAATTGTGTTGTTTACCGGGAACTGTTGTTTTCGCGTTTCGTATTTGCATATAAGACATTTAACTGTCTAATAATTACGTAGTGAATGTTTATTATAACAATATTAGGCGCTTTGTTGGACAAAAATGCATTCGTTTCGAACGAGCACGTGTCGGTTTAGACTATGTTCCCAATACTTGATAATTAAACAAAAATGTATAGTATGATAGAGCCGAGTTTCGACGCACTACGGCAGAGAGGGAGATCAATTGAGACCAATATAATATTATATAGAGATAGCGGGGGCGGTGGAGTCGTGGCGACATTCCACAGTTAGTATCTCATGCGCCTTCGAATCTAAATATCAAAACTTCTCCGCGACTGATATTATCTCCGATGAAACGAATGTAATCGTAGCGAACCAATAACCTTACACGAAAACACCATAGACGACCGAAACCCGAAATCAGGGATAATATAATATGTAACTAGGTATATAGGTATAACAGGTATATGATTCTTAATTCGAAACATCGTATAGTGCTCGAGAAGAGTGAATGAAGAGGGATGGTGTAATCATGATGATGATAACAATAAATGCGCACTTTTAAACGGGTTTGGGGTAAGTGGAGGACTTGTGTTTACAGGCGGGGGATAGCAGTAGTAGGGGAAGAGGTAAAACAGCCACTTGTTGAGCCGTAATTTATGATTGTACGCGCCGTCACATTGTAATATATATATAACATATATACCAGCAGTTATCACGGCCACACCACACGTTTGTAGACATTTAGAAACTTTTACGCTAAAATATTAATGAACAGTTTTTATACTGCGGATATTGAAAAATATTATAATGAGTTATCTGTATGCATTAAAAAATGTACATAGGATCAAATATGTATCAATTATAAAAATAAACATAAATTATAATTTAACCATCATAATTATGATTTTATCAATATTTTGTTAATCAATATTTCATAATAATTTCGTTAATTTAATTTTCGTCATTAATGACATTACTATGATAAATAAATAAGAAACAGATTTATTTTAATTATTATCTACGATTTTAAATGGTATATCGTTACCATGCGAAAACGGGCTGCTCAAATTTACGCGAACTGGGTTACGTTTCGATAAAACGTGTATTGTAATTTAGTGCCTTGACCCACCTCCGAGTCTGGATGACAAATTTTGCTGCTATACGTTGAGTATATATATACATATATATTTATGTGTACGCGCGTCCGGTGGAGGTGCAGCGCGTTTTTTCATCGGCCAAGAAAAGGAATTCCGGATCGTTGGCTCCTTTTGGTTTTTCGTTTGCCTTCTCTACACGCATCAACGGGTCACCCCCAATGGTTTTTCGTGTGTGCGACTGCTGGGCGCGGGCGCGCGTCCGCTTACCGGCGGCGACAACCGTCGTAGGGAAGCAATACATTTCACGGTACATTAATCGAACCTACTGTGCGACATTACCAACAGGAAGAGAACGGAAAAAAAATCTCGTACAACGAAAAACGTCCAACCACCACCCATCTTAACCTAACCACCCGCCACAGATATTTCTGGGGCGGAAAATTTCTCCAAAAAAAATCTATTTTTTTTGTATAAAATATGATGAATGTCGAAATTACGTCCCAAGATAACACTAGAGTATAAACTTAGATATGAGTACATTCACATAGATAAATTTCGATAAATACTTAGATAAAAGACACATTCGAAATCGTAGATATGTTACGTAGGTACTGATATGTAATACCAGACATAATAATAGGTAGGTTTGAAGTATATTATATAATAATATCAGAAACAAATCTTCTATCGAAAACATATTTTGTCGACTGGAACACCGATGTGACCACATGTTGATAATAATTCTCAGAAATCGACAAAACGTGTACACTGTACCAAAAAATTCAAAAAGAATATAAAAGAATAAAGTATTGTAAAAAATGAATGTCGTGTAAGTATCTTACGGAGGCGGTGGCGGTCGAATAAAAACGAGACTGCCCGCAAAGTAGCTAGTGCGTCGCGAGATAAAGTGATTTGATTGATTTCAGAGTGCAGGTATATACTATATGCATGCCCATGCACACCTTCGTGTACGATATGCGACCTGTTGTGAAACAGCGGCACTTATACGATAGAGATGTAAAAAGAATCGAAAAAAAAAACCGTTTGTCGATACGTAACGAATGACCATTGTGATCGAGATCGGACGTCGTAATTTTTTTTTTCAAATATGATTTATGCAGGAGACAAGCCGACAAAAAGATTACACCTGGGCGAAGACCCCCGGTGACGATGGTTACTGTACTATACCAACTATAACACGCGAACGATGGCAAACCAGCGAGTGGATATCTACGATATCACCGTGCGCGTGTGCGTTTCTAAAAACACGATAACGAAGTTCGGTACAAGGAAACGTGGCCTATACGTACAACGCCATGCTTCTGTTATAATTACCTACATATTATTATTATTATTTAATATTGTGGCGATACAAAACGCATGCCAAACTAAAAAAAAAAAAAAAAACAAAAACATAACAATCAAAAACAAAATAAAACAATTCTATATTATTGATATTATAATATGATAGCGTAAAATATTAGAAACAGGCACATTCCACAAAACGATTCAAGTCTAAGTCAGGATGTTCACGATATTATTTGGTTATTGTGTACAATATTGTATTTATATAGTACAAACGCGTAAATCGGATATGGATATCGTGTGAGTTAGTGATTATGTTACGCACTCGGAGAAACGGCTAGAAACAAGTATATACCTGCGCTGTCGTGTCATTGTCCGTCGAACTGGGTTATCGAAACGATACGTGTTGTCAAGTCAAGGACCTATGTGGTGGGACTAGTATAGGGAGGGAGGGGGTGTAATTTGTATTATGATAATAATAGCTGCTGGCTGGAGAAATGAAAAATATACACAAATATCGAGCACCTCGATCGTACTTACCGAATTGGCTACGCATCCACGGGTACAGTGGACTCGGCAACGAGTTGTTGTTGACCGCCTGTTGATTCTGAGCGGTGGGCGTCTGCAACGGGGGCGTCTGCTGGTGCGGGTTGACCACCACCTGATTGTGGTGTCCGGGCGCCGGCGGGACGACGGACTGCTGCTGTTGCTGCTGGTGGTGGTGCGGACTCAGGTTGCTGAAGTACGCCTGCTGTTGCTGCTGCTGTTGGTGGTGCGACTGTGGCGGCGGTGCCGAATGGTGGTGCTGTTGCTGCTGCTGCTGCTGCTGGTGATGGTGGTGACCGGCGGCCGTCATCTGCTGCTGGTGGTGGTTGGTCATGTCGACCATGTCGGTGGGGCTGCCCGGCTCGACCAGACCGTTGGCCACCGACGCCTGGAGCTTGCAAGTGGCGTACACGACGGGCGTGTGGCCGTTCATGGTCATCTGGCCCATGCCGCCGCCACCGCCCCCGCCGCCGCCGCCGCCGCCGACCAGGCCGCCGCCGATGGGCGACTCGGGCCTGCTGTAGCCGTCCATGGACGACTGATGGTGGTTGCTGTAGTAGCCGGCCACCGCGGCCGCCTGCCGGATCTCCATCCGGTCGTAGGGCGGGAACCGCGGGTACGGCATGCCCTGGGGCGGCTGTCCGCCGACCGTGGGCCCGACGTAGTGGTGCGGCGGTATGCCCTGCCGGGCGGTCGGGTCGCACGGCGCGTTGTCCACGTAGTGCTGCTGGCCGTGGTGGTGGTGGTCCATGACCACGCCGCCTCCGCCGCCGCCGCCGCCGCCGATTCCGCCGACGCCGCCGAGCACGCTGCCTCCGCCGCTGCCGCCTCCGACGAGACCGCCCCCGCTGCCGCCGCCTCCGCCGTTCCGCATGTCGGACGGCATGTACGAGTTGGCAAAGTACGAGCTCATGTTCAACAGGTCGCCGCAATTGCCCTCCACTTTGCCGGCCGCTGACACTGGACCGCGGTCGCGAAAATGTGCGGTGTACGATGTACCGTGATTACACACCGGTGCGGTGTAGTTGCGCTGGACTGCCGTGTGGCGCGGCTCCTAGTGGCCACCGACGAGTGCAACGTCTCGGCACGCCGTCATCGTCGCCGTCAGTCTGATAGCGGTGCTGTTGCTGGTGCCGACAGTAACGATAACGATGGTCGTCCCGTTGGTGACAACTGCGCGAACGTCCCACTACGGTCAACGGTGGACGGGTCGTCCGGTGGATAGCGACCGATTCGCCGACTGTGTCGCTGCTCCAACCGCGGTCGCGGTTTTTCCGGTACCTGTACGGTTGACGGTTCTGTCGCTGCTGCTGCTGCTGGCGTTGGATGTTCTGATTTCGCTGGTGCTGGTGACGGTCGTCGCGATCACTTGGTCGGGCACGCGAAATCCGCCCCTGAAACACACAAAATCAAACGCACACAGGTCAATCGATCGTTCGCACACGTGTGTGAGGAACTGCGCTGCAGCACAGAAATACATGATATTATTGTTGTGTGTAGTTACACGCCGGATTTCGGACGGCCATTCGACGCGAATATCTCTTTCCTTCCTCCCCCCCAAAAACCCGGAACGGGTTGCCCCCACCAGATTTCGCCCGACTATATACGCGTCATGTGTGCAGATATTACCTATACATCGTACAAGCCTTTGTGCTCATATTTGTTTTGCGAATTTCCGCACTCCACCGCAACGGCCGCGGGACGTCGAGCACCGTCAATAGATGACAAATACGTCCATCGCCGGGTCACAATGGGCTCGTGCGCCAACCACCACCACCCCGTCCAAACGCACCCCGAACACCGGTTCGTATGCTACATAAAGTATAAATCGCGTACCTATACGGATTGCGTAGGCATTATTATATTTTACACTGTGCACGGTATATACGTGGTGCGGCGACGACAATGCAGGCCGGAGCAGCTGTCCCGCGCCGGCTGCATACACTTTGCACGCGAATAAACTGCATATTTCACGCCCGACGACAAGTTGCCGGTTCGTCAACGCGAACCAACCAGATGATCCATTGGTGTGCATTATAATATTAGTTCACGATGCGATGAGCATTAAAAAAGGGCCCCCGTCACTTTTGTTATTTATTATGCGCTTATCGCGTCGGGCATTTCCGAATGAA
This sequence comes from Aphis gossypii, assembly GCF_020184175.1. Taxonomy (NCBI): domain Eukaryota; kingdom Metazoa; phylum Arthropoda; class Insecta; order Hemiptera; family Aphididae; genus Aphis; species Aphis gossypii. Next base: position 53,140,723 of record NC_065530.1, on the reverse strand, counting down.
ATGCGTGTATGGAGATTTGTACCCGCCGTCGACTAGACCCTCCTACAATCCGGTACTATATTATATTATTATATTACGTCGTATAGTACTCAAAGACTTCAATGTTTGTGTTAAAGTACCTTGATACTTATATAATATGTGTGTATATGGTTTTGTTGCCCCTCGGTTGTTCTATTGTTTCCTTTTTATATATATTCGACGTGTTTTTAAAAGATTAATATATTTTTCTTGTCATTAATGAGTTGTGTACACTATACGTCTAATGCAATCTTTATCCACAACAGCTCAATTAATAGGACCGTAATGGTCTTGGTCATGTTATTTATATTACCACTGAAGTGTACACAAACCACGCTCGTTATCGTACTACTAGCAAATACAAAAGTCGACAAAAAAAAAAAAATACGAATTTCAATAAATTATAATTAAATTTGTCGTAATAAAAAGTGTAAAGCTTTAAATACACAAGACAATAATTGACAATCTGGATTGCGAGATTATATCACTTTAAAAGGATATATATAGGTATAATAACAATTAACAGTGTGCAGTGCATTCCAAATATAAGAATAATATGTGATACGAACGTTTAATCCGGATGGTCTTTGAACTTTATTATCGTGACCGGCTTGAGATTCACATATATACATTTATATTAGTGATGATCAAATTTGGTCTTGGTCTTGCGGTCTCGCAAGACTCTTGCTGCAATACCAATACCAAGATCAAGACCAAGACGGTACTGGTCTAGCAAGACCAAGACCAAGATTAGGCTTACAAGAACAAGACCAAACCAATACCGAAGCTGCAAGACCAAGACCAAAACAAGACCATCACTGCAAGACTCTTGCAGTCTTGCAAATTTTTTTTTTCCCCGAAAACATTAGTTATCTACTATCTAAATTTCATTAACTATAACGAAAATAATAAGAAATAATTTGTATTGTTATAAAATTTGATCAATATTCAAAGAAATGTCGAATTATTGAAAAAATGATTAGAAATAATTGGAATTAATATGTCAAAATAACATAATATAGTTGATACTTATTTCATACTTTTTAATTACTGAAAAATGTTTTTTTTTCCCAAAATCAATGAAAACGTCGAAAGTTGTCTTGCTCATAGAATAATTTATGACTTATATGTATATCCATAATACACCTTTACTTTGAATCGAATGTACTAATAATTGCTGGAAGTCATTACGGACTATGGTAGATAGGTATCATTTTGATATTTTAGTTCGTAGTTTGTGTGATTTTTCCGTACTAGACATTAGTAATTAGTAATTATCTATTGATATTTATTATAAATGTAATAGGAACTTATAAAGTTAATTATGCTGGTAAATTGATTCATCAAATACAAATACAAATAAAATAGTATAAACATAATATTTTAAAATGCAAAGTTTTAAACTAGTACCTATAACAAAAATTAAATTGTTTGATTGTTTTATATTATCAATAAACTATATAATATATTGGACTTAACTACTTCAATAAAAAACCTAAACAGCTATAACAGGTAGATATTTAGTTTTTTTTTTATATTTTGTGAAAATAGCAAGAGTCTTGCAAGAGTCTTGCACAAGACCTAGACCAAGACCAAGACTGAGTTTGCAATACCAAGACCAAGACCAAGATTAAGGTGGTTACCCAAGACCAAGACCAATACCGGGTCCGCAAGACCAAGACCAAGACCAAGATTTTGAAAGTCTTGGTCTTGGTCTTGTTTTGATCATCACTAATTTATATATAGGTCAAAAGTTCCATGAAAAATCAACTGCCGTAGGATCGTGTAGCCACGTTGTTTTCATACATAATAGGACAACGCGCGGAAGCATTTACGATTAAAATATTGTTATACAGTTGATCAGTTTTGACCAGTATATAATTTGATTGACATATTATAGCCGTAAGGATTTAAGACTCAAATTCGGTGTAGTTTGACATGCAAATATTTTAAAACAATAATTACTATACTATGCGGACGCCACTGCAATGTGTTTGCTATACGTGACGACGGTGCGGGAGATGTCCAATAGTGGAATTTATATTTTGCAGGCAAGCAACCAACGACGTCGGAAAAATCGTTTAACGACCCATGAGCGTCCGATAATGTTCATGAAATATCGCGTTTATCGAATTCAATAGCGTTCGTCGCGAAATTACTGGACGGCACTCGTGACGACAACGTTGCACGACACCATCCCGAGTCGTCGGGACATCGAAAACTAAATTTTTTTTTTGTTTGTTTTTACCTAGAAAACGCGAACACGGCTATAATGGCGGACAGGGTCGGTTTCGGCACATTATACTAGTCCTTCGGATATGATTAGCGGTTCGTTATTTCCTCATAAACACGTGTATAATATATAATATACAAGGGACGTCCTGTGCGCCTATTTCTAACAATTATATAATATTATATATATTGCAGTAAACGCCACAACACGCACACATATGGTGAAAATAAGGGCACACAGGAAGACGGATCGAATTTCACTAAGCTGGCTTATTCTGACTCGCCAGCGCAGCATAGCTAGGCCGTGTTTTGTCGTTTTCCGATCGGTCTTGGATAACAATCGTATGGTCCATCATAATATCTTATCTCAGACACTCCATAACGATGATAATACAAACAATGTGTCAACGCGCAGACGTCATCGGTGGTAAACATAATAATATAATTATATTATATTATAGCAATCGTAATAGGTACATAATAACAGACGTATGGTATGGTATGCGTGGGTGGGTATATAAACCACGGTTGGAATGCGGTAAAAGCATTTGAAAACGGAGGGGGTACGCGACCTTTAGCTGCTGGTCTAAATGCTAAGTGCAGTATTTAATGACTTCCAACTAATTGCAGGTGCACCGTGCATGTCGTATTTACAATACGATTCACCTACACAATGCACATACCTACGTATTTTAGACTCGACAACAAATCGTGACTTTGATAGTCACAATTAAAAAAATAAAAATAAAATAAAACGGCGTTATAACACGGTTAACCATCAAAAACGATATCGTATAATATTTCGACGGGACGACGGAGGAGGAAGATCCCAAGGGCTTAATTTCCGCATCTTTTGTGCGGCCGCACGCCTGTCCGTCGTCATCCCCGAGCATTTAGGGGTTGAAAGCGGACGCGAAAGGGTTGACCGGTTTGCACAGTGCGTCATGAATAAACGAAACATAAATTCATCAGACGACGGCGGTGTTCCGCAGCAGTTTAAAGCCCGGCGGGACCCAAATTAATATGCAAAACTCGATGAATAGGTATAGTTTATGTACAGCGAGGTGGCTGTATATTATTATGTATATATATATTTGGTGGTCGTGGAGGTACGACAGAGCAACTCGATAGAACGAGAACGACGTGGGTAGAGACGAAGAGAGAGTGAGAGTGACGGTGACTGGGACCCCTTTTGCCGTATTCGTTTATTCGTGCACAATACGTATACATTATACATATACAGTGAATGACAATACACCTTCGAGTTCCGTTATATTAAATCCACCGATCTCTCCACCGCCATCTCCTCCGCCGCCGAATCGTCTTACGGCGCAGTATATTATATTATCGCAATGGACGCAAATTTTTGGCCCCGATAAATCCCCTACCCATGTCCGCCGTGAGTACATGTCGTGTATAACCGACAAATATCACCGTTACGATATTATATAATATTATTATTGTTATTATATACGAAACATCCGAGTGGTATATTAATCTTTGTACGGTTTTTTTCTTTTAGTAACCGATTCCCGTGGGTTTTTTTTTTGACAATTCCTTTTCCTAGACGACGACTACAATAACGTCGAATTATTATTATTTCATGTACAGCAAAACGAATATTGTACACAATATTTTGCGTAAGGTCGTGTCGCGAATTATTTAGAGTTTCAAAGTATATCTGTAATAGTACCTAATCTACGGTGAATGAGTAACCTATATAACAACTTAATAGGTACATTAATATTACGTTATTACTACAAGTCGAGTCCACAGAGCGATGTAAACATTAAAGGTCGTCGTCATCCGTACACAATTTTAATGCACAGCGATAACGACTCGTTATATTATTTTGTATACCTACGGTACTGACGTATACGATTTTATTACCTAATAATAATAGCGTACTAAACGGTAAAACGTTTTAACCTGTTATATTGACAAAATCTTAATAAATATTTATAATTTGTGCAGTGCTGTATTATAATACACTCATTACTGCGATGTACTCTGTGTTTTGGATTGGAATTTCGAGATAGGTTCACAATATTACACGCAGAATGGTCGTCAAAATGAAGTACATCAAGTATTTACACTTTACACACTCGTTAAATTTATATCGATCTGGAACGACAGTCGACCACGATAATTATTCGACAGTATAATGCGTAATATTCGAAACGATACGTACAACGACGATGACACCTAATCTAATCGATCTACACTTATAAGCAATATGACGTTGTTGTACAACAGTCGTACCGACTTTTCGCGATCTGTAACCGTCGACAGAATGGCTTCTGACGGATAGACGAGATTAAATCCAAGCTAAAATATTGACAAAACATGGTGTGATGACGATAATGCGCTTGCGATCTCTTTAGAAACATAAAAATATTATAACGATAATTATAACGCCGTCGTGCGCGTTTTTGCGAGACTGTCGTACGTGGAAATCATAAAAATAATAATATTAAAACTCTCCGTTTTTGGATCAATGAGCATGATCTATGTGAGAACGACGCAACCATCGTACGTCGGCGCCCAGTGCTACCATCGCGCGTTCAACGCAAACAACACTACGCGTGCGGACGGACGACTAAACGCAATACAAAAGCAATAATTTATTTAAACACAATAATATTTTTCGCTAATAAATTATTTGTTGTAAAATTGATTAATGATCCGCGACGTTTCGATAACGAGGAAAAGCCGACGATGCGAACCGAATAATCAAACCTATTAATTACCGAGAAATTTAAGCAGATCGCATAAAATACTAAAAATATAAAATATTATTCTCTCTGTCTAACATTGAGCGGACAAGACACTATCGTTATGAATTATGAATAATGATCAAAACTATGTATTACGCTCTGATAGCGGTCGGTCGAAATAACAAGATATGCGTACGATACAATACATATCAAAACGATGTTGTGGTTTTGGAATAACACGAAAATAATAATAACAATAACAATAATAGTTTCAACACAACGACCACTGATGGCGCCTGAAATTGTGAGGTCAAGCAACCACACTCGCACGGCACCAACCTGTGCAGCGTCGCATATTTTGTCGGGCATAATCGTTTACTCGAGTAATATCATGAGGAGAAAATAATAATAATATACTAAAAACGGCCGAGTTTAGACAACGTTTTCAATCAATTGAAATAGAAGTATTACTGTGAAACGACAATATTAGTATTCCTATGATAATATGGTTAAGCAGCGGACAACTTCGATAGTACAATTTGAAAATATAAATAAATTTACTCGGAAACATATTTGTTGCGTGCAATTTTTAAGGATGGTGTGCTGCTGAGTATCGTGACCACTAAAATTTAGGGAAAATTTTATAGGCAACTTTATAGACATATTTTATCAAACTATTTTTTATAAATTATTTTAAGCTATTTTTATTTATTTTTATTTTTTTGCGATTAAAGAACTGTTCTTCTAACTCATGTGATTATATTATTAAATTAACAATATTTTTGTTAGTAAACGGTGAAAAAAAGTCTAAGAGAAATGATTCCAAAAAAAATGGAAAAAGTGTGGGGAAAAAAACTAAACCTAAATTATTTATCAATTATAATTATAAATTATTTGCTTTTTAGAAGTTATTATTATTAATTAATAATAGACTACGGTCATAAATACACCTTATCACCTAAGAAAAAAAAAATGTTTTATATTTTACTGAACGGACGAATCTAATATTATTATAGTATAAGAATGTTACAATGATTACTCTGATTTTCATTCTGAAAAAATATTCAAATATTCTCTATAATATTTATAATAGAACGAACAAAGAACACGTTAAAATGTATTTTTATAAAACATAATAAAAATCAGAAAGAACATCATAGCGTACGATTGGTATTAGAACGAATAATTTTTGGTTAAAAAATACATTGAACTACGCTAAGTTACAACAGTAGTTGTAACCTAACTAATTTTAATGAGTATGAAAAAAAAACAGAAAATTACTTACAGAACTAGCACCTGAACCAGGAAAATTTTAAATTTAAAAAATTTATAATGTAATTCTCTTATAATGTGGGTAGGTTAGGTAGATTAGGTACAATAACCTATGTTTGAAGTTACACGTAAGGTAATCGTGTTAATTATAAAACAGCTATTTCATGAGTGAAATATGTAATTATTTAGTCATTAAACTTATAGTCACCTAGAAAATCGGGTAATCCATAATAACAACAACAACAACAATAATAATAATAGTAATAATATTGTAACATTCACAACTCGATGATCGGCGTACAGATGGTGCCACGGGATATTTCATAGCCTCACGGACAAAGGCCTTTCGATTGTGGCTGGGTGGAGCCTACGGGTCGAAGGGACGATGCATCATCCGTCAACTGTCAGCGGAACCATTGCTGGCAATCATGGCGATCAGGGAAACCATTGTCGAGAGGCGGCGGCAAGAGGCGTGTTATATAATATACATTATGAAAATCCGATCGAAAATGTTTCGTTGCATTAAAATTGCATTTTATGGTGAGGTTTTTTTTTATAATACTCATAATTGTGGTGAATTTACATATAGTTTAAAATGGAAAATTACCAACGTAACTATTTAAGTGTTACTGGAGCAGTGGAAAGATTGAATGCTAAATAAAGCGGACTCTGAAGTCGGTACATGTACCTACTCTGTGTTTGACCTAACCGAATTGATTGTCAACTAAATACAAATTGTCAGGTACATACATACATATACATATGCCATACATATATGTCATATATATAGGTATTTATATTATGCGGTTCACTAAAGTCAAATCGTTCTATAATCTCGCGTGACTAATACTGAACGCTGGTGGTGCGAAATGTATGGCAATATTAATAATGATATAGTGGTACACGTCGAATAATTCGTTGTTTATAATAATTTGCAATGATTGTACTCCGTTGAATATGGGCTATAAAAAACGTTGTTTAAAATATTTTATGTACCTTCTACGGCCAGGGTATATATTAATACAACGTAAAGGGAGATTTCATCGTCCCCTTTTCCATTCCACGCGTGCGTGGGTACTATACAATGACATTACAGAGCTATAAAAACCACAGCGTTCTCGTCAACCCATTCCTCGAGCGCAAATTATCGTCAGCGTTCTTTACGACCGTTTAATAAGTCGTAAAAACGCTGTTTCAACACCATCGCCGCCGTTACTGCCACCACCACCACAACCGACGTATAATTTAACGCATAAGTCTCCGTGGTATAACAACTGTATATTTGTGTATACATAAATAAAATATAACTCTTCCCGGTCTAGAGATTACACGGCATAATAATTATCAACAAAAATAAAAAAAATAATAACCTTAAATCGACCGTGCAAAACTGTACGCACCAGAACCTTGCCGCCGTGCCGCTTCGAACCAAATATAATGTTATAATTTATAATGATCGCTGAGCGTTCGTCGACCAAGATTTTTCACGCCAGTTAAAAGACAATCTATAATTATTGTTATTAATTATATTCTGTGAGCATTTCAAGATTATAATAATATAACATACAAAACGATGATGCAGTTCAAACAGACGCATAAACAATTGTGTACCGAAATACTATTACTATGTGATGTTTGCCGCCAGCTCTTTATCTATGGATATATTTATCAGGTCTATACAACACGACATATAATAAATTGTCGGATGTAAACAAAACGTTTGATTTAAATTTTGTTTTATTTGATTAGCCGCAAATTAAACTGAATTATCAGAATTTTGATCATTTTATGTTTCTATGTCTTACTGTGTTGTGATATCGAAATTGTATCAATAAACAAAACGTTGGAAAAACAAATAATAATTTATTTGAATATATTTAAATTAATATGCTTTAGAAAATTAATCCAGTTAATTAAAGTTTTTTTTTTTTAATTAAGACTCAGTAATATATTTTAAATTGACATAATTATAAATAGATTTAGATAAAACTTAATATTTCAAATAAATGTTACAACATAATAACTTATTTTTAAGTAAACTGCAATTTATTATTTTAAAATGATCAAATTGTATTATGACGTCATGCATTATAAAGTACAAACAGTATATATAGTATTATATATTAGTATAAAATAATAAAATATAATAACAAATCCCTACATTTTTGATATTTGTTCAATGGGTATTGAAAGTTCTTTTGTTTTAAATGAACAAAAGAAATCATTTTGGATGCAATAAATTTAAGATAGTACTTATCTAAGAAAATAGGAATTATTAACAATATTATAACTTAAATAATTGAAAAAAAAAAATTAATAATTTATAAAAATTCAAAATAATTTTAAAGAGATAATATTTCAGAAATAAATTACGTTACTTCGTAGGTATACCAACTAATATTATTTGAAACAAAAGCAATTCATTGTTAACACTAAATGTATTGATTTATATAATCAAATTAATTTTTTTAATTGATTGTGCCTAACTCCGAACAATTATAACTAGTACTATAAGTAGAATTATAGTGTTAATTATGATATTACACATAGATTATAGCTAAGCATTATAAAATGCTATTTCATAATTTGATAAATTTAGGAAAGTTTTTCTTAAAATAATTTTTTTGATTTATTATAATATACTAGTGAGTATATAGTGACTAAAAAAACATTTCAATGATTTGGTTCCATACCGGCCATAATGCATTATTGACACAAATGAATAGTTCAATTGACATGAAATTAAACTAAATTAGATTTTCTACTTATCTCAGAACGTTATGTCATTAAGTAATGAAGTTGATGTATTTAATTTATATCTATATTATCTAATGCTATTTTCACGTGAACATATAGATATTATAATATATATCGTTTAAATTTAAAATTATGTACATTATTTCAACATCAAATATATTATACTGAATTTTATAATGTAAGTACAGTATATGCAATCTTTATCCTAAACGGCTACCGCCTATAGGTATACATATTATATAATCATATTGTGATTCATAATATAACCATAGCACAACGAACCAAAAATTTTGAATGATCATATAGCATTATTTTTCTTACTTATTTATAAATTTAAAATTAAATGATTAGCTTTTATCATGATAATATAGTGCATATTAAGTTGTGTATATTTGCTCCAATAATAAACGTACAGATGCATTTTTTTATAAACATTAGAAATATTAAGAATAAAATATGAAGAAATAACTTTCAATTATTACTATATAAAAAAAAAATACATGTATACATATTTCATAGTTAAGTCAAAGATAGTTATGAAAATTGATACATTAATTTAATAATGCGCTTTAAAATATATTATTTCTCAATAACTTACATTTAAAATGTTTAAACTTTTGTAACTGGTTGATAAAATAATATATTATTTAACATTTAAATTGATTTAGATAATTTAATAATTAATTTAAAAAAATATTTAAACAGGATAATAGTTATTAAAATATATTTTAAAATACTTGACAACGTTACATACTATATACTATATCATGTTATATGATATAGATTATTATTTTTTGGCTCAAAAAATATGTATAAATATTTGTATAATATTATTTAATATTGTACTGTTTATTTAATTTTATTACGAACACTAAGTACCTATAGGTAAACCTACAATAATCATATTTTCTAAAATAAAAATTTTTAAAAAAATAATAATAATAACTTATAAAGGTACGACAATTACAATTGCTAAAATTGTTTTTAAAACAAATATATATCTTTTTACAAATCATATACACGCGATATTTAAAGGCACTTAATTATGTACCTTAGTACCTATATCTAAAGGTATCGAATAAAAATTAAAAATTACTTCTTAAAGTTTTTTATACAATTGTTGAGCTAAAATTTAAAGATGGATGATAAAAATTACCTGGTTTTGAAGTGCTTTAAGAACCACTCACTTAACTTGTGATGCACCGATGACGAAAAAATGATAGACAATATCGTAACGAAGTAGAAAACCCGACTGTGATGGTGCAGTGCTTGCACACAATAATGACCGCAGATTTTCGAAAATTGTTTTCCCAACGATTCTTGGAGCCCCCATGGGGACCCCCGCAGGATCAACAATTAAGTGATTACAATTTTATTGTCTCTAAACGAACGCGTCATGTGTACACCACGATATATAAATAGTATAATATATTGCTCAGAGAATATAATGGGATAAATACGCTATAATATTACATTTTTTTTTAATTATGTGCTCACCCAACTCTTGATTGAGACATCAATTATACCTACCATCACGTATGCATGACGTACATAGGATACCATATTATTACAGTATATATAAAATATATTATTATATTATTTATATACATAGGACCCCGCATATGGGTTGTGTGGCGGCGACATGACGAAACTTGATAGTCCCGCAGGGGTCACCCCGATGGCGGAGAGCGTACACGGCTGCTATTAAAATTGATGTCGTAAAATTATATAGGTATATTTTGAGCCTTTGATTTATCGCGCAAAATTCTGCGGGATAAACAATACGTGCGCGGTGGCTGGAACGTACAGAAATATAAACCACTATTGTAGATAAATAGTGAAATTTAACTATAAAGTGGAAAAAAACTGAAAAAAACTATATACAGAATAAAAAAAATGTCCAGCTATGCGATACACATCGTAATAGATGATAATTGTTGCAATTTATGTATGATTATTAACAAGATGGCAAATCTCCACGAAACCTCACTATTACGTACACATTTATTACTATTAAGTTGCAAATATTGTAACGTTGGATGCAAGCACAGCTGTGAAAAACGATAGAATAATTTTTGTCTTATTAGTCTCCGTCAAAAATTATAAAGTTTGAAACGTATTCAGCGTGGTTTTTGACTAGAATGCAATTTCTTTGATATATTTATAGGTTCCTATATCTATTTATAGTTGGAAATAATATTATGTTACTTCACGCATATTAAATTAAATCTTGTGTTTTTAATTTTAACTTCCATATCTAATCGGCCACAGCAAGAAGAGTGTATAATTTATTTATAATACTAGTACACCATACATACTCAAAGACACTTTTTAATTAATATACTTATTAATTAATGCATTTTTTTTTTAGAACTACTACAATTTAGATTTTTGTTTACAAGTGCGCGTCTAGAGACGACACAATGTGTACACGTGTGCGGCTAGCGTTATATTCTACACACATCTTCACTTTCCATGACATGCATATTGCAGATATATCATAATTCTTTTCGAATTTGTTTTCTAATCTCAAATTAAAATTAAAATTCGCCATAAATGCAATGGAAAGTTTTCTTTTTGATAAAATTTATTTTTATTTTACATCGCTTTTAAAGGCAAATAAAATAATTATAATTTTTTTTTAGCGTTTTATTATAATAGAAGCCTCTATAAATTCATAATACGAAATATACCTATACAATATAATCGACAACAATCGACAGAACTTTGTAATACAATGTTTCGATTTTTACATTTTTTAACCACATTTTCTCAAACATTTACTTAAATCGCATAGCAACACGTGGCGAGATATATATGGTTCATCACTATACAAACATTTTATCCTAATGTATAGTGTATGTAACAGCCTATAATAATTATTATTCCAATAAACTGATGAATAATAAACAGGAAAAAAAACCATTTGTTTAAAAAACAGTTTAAGTTATATTGTAAGTCCACGTGATATTTAGATTTTAAAATGGATGTTATACGTGTTTTCAATCGAAAAATCCTCGTATAATAATGAATCTAATAAGTAGGTACGGAATATTTTTTAGAAACATTACAGTGTATTAACAATACATTTAGAGTATGCGACTCTGTAATCCTATACCTTGTGATATATCTATATAAATATATTTACATATCATATTATAATGGCAAGATATGATTTTCATAGTAATCCATTGTAATCACAAAAACGATGAACAAACGCAATGAAATAAAATGTGTATATAGGTACTGTATAAGCACTATCAGAAAAGTATAGATAACGTAGTAATCGTTATTACAAAAATGTTTCAATATTAGATTTTTATTAAAGTATTTATTCTATAACAATTACCTACCTACAATATTTTTTAAAGATATAATATTCCAGCCGTTACGAAGATATACACGATATAATATGTAGTGCTAAACAGGCACCAGTGGCGTTGTCATCGTTGTCGTTGTTTACCTGAAAGGCCGAAACAAATAACCGACTAATGAATTTATAACGGTACACGACTACATAATGCGTCGTGACGAAGACCAGGATCACACGTCTTGTTAACACACACGACCAGACCGAGCAGAATTCTATATTTGAGAAGATTTATAATAATAATATACTCGTGCACATGGTTTCTTATACAGTGAGTACGTTCGTGTATCGGTATAGTACATAGGCAACGCCAGAACAATCAGAAGAAGAAGCCGGTCGGCATTGTTACCGTTCTATCCCCTTCCAACACCCTATACGTTGAAGAAGAAAATTTTTCACGGACAAAAACCTATAGGTACTACATTACAATATTTGAAAAACGCAAAGTATCGTAATAGTATATAGTTTTGGTGGTCATATCCGATCACGAACCATAATTAAACCAAAATCATCATAGCCATTATCGTAAATTTTTTTTATTCTCAACTTCAATAATATTTCTCATTAAATACGAAATTTAAAATTTTGGCCGTAGAATAAAATATGTATGTTAAGTTTCAGTCGAACATAATATGTGCTAAGGTAACTACTTTCTTTTGAATTAGATATGTGCGTCAGATTTTTTTTCTATTTGTATGTTTATATCACTCGAATCAAAAACGAGGATACCTTTTTGTACAATAACACTTTTCTCCGAGAAGTCTTTGATACAATAATATGACTGAACGATATCTATGAAAGAGGGAGAAGGTTGAGTGTCATCAAAAATTTCGTAAGTGAACTAATTACATTTGTTAATGACGTACATAATTAAACAAATATAGTTAGGCTTATCGATCCTATGTAAATTCAGTTGACCATTAATTACTGTACCACTTATCGCACGCATGTTTAGAATTTCAGGACACGATTACAAGAATGTAGTTAAACCGCAATAATAATTAATATAATTTAAAACAAATAAAGAAATACTAAATAATATAATTGTTAGTTTTGATTATATCTAATAATAATTTAATAAAAAAAAAATTGTATTTATTAATTTACAATAAATTAAAAAGGTTCGCGTTTAATAATTATTATGACTAAATATATAAATTAAGTAGCATATGAATTTGCCTACATATTGACTGTTGTAATTGGAATATAATAGATATAATTAGTTATTAAAATAATGTTAAATAGAAAACAAACAATGTATAGAAGAAATAATAAATACAACGTTATTACATAATGGTCATTATCATCTTTCAGAAATATCTTTGTACTCCGTTGTATAAGCGACCGCAAGGGGATGGGCTACGAGTCTAGACCCTTTCTGTAGGCTGTTTCAATACATTTACCGCCATCATACAAATGATAATATTATATAATGATGGTTTAGTTATGGCCATGTTAGAACGCAGTTAATGAATTATAGGTACGAACAAGTTTATTTTTTAGCTAAAATTTAAAAAAAAATACCATCACATAAAGTTGAAAAATCCTAGTTTGCACATTTTTTATCACGATAAGCAAAAAGAGAAAGGTATATCATGATGTACTTGTGTGCACAGAAAACATCCATCGAGGGACGAGCGTTGGTATAATTATGTCTTCACGACGATCACGACCGCTGTCGCCGTCGTTAAAACTGATCTGTTAATGAAGAAAAACGTTAATACATTTACAAAAGAACCTAACCTATATTATAGCTAGTCTTTATCTATTAAACTATCTCGCTAAATTCTACTAAAAATTAATATGCTTGTATACATCTTGTTAAATATAGCACAAGCCATTAAGGGTAAGTTTAAAATTGCAGACATGCTATTTCTGTGAGTTCAATTTTTTATAGATTTTAACACTCAAATTGCTCTCATTTTGTCTTAATTTCTTCATTAGGTATATGAATTAATCTTTAAATTCATTGTAAAAACTAGAATATATTTCCATTAATAATTGCCAATGAATATAAAAATAGTAAATACCGAAAGATTTTTTTTTTATTTATAAGAATTTTAAATTAAGTTAAAAGGATCTTTATGAATGAATTAATATGAATATTTAAACATAAATATTTGTTTAATTGTTTTTAAAAAATAAACAAGATTAAATATTATATTAATAAATACAATTTTACAATAATCACAAAAATAAGAAAAATAAAACGCGGCATTCCACGCGTTATTGATATTATCTCGTTGTTTGAAACAACGAGTGTTCAGTATTAAAAGAATCAATCTGTGAAAATGTGAAAAAGGACGGCGTCAACGGAGTTTTATCTGATAGGGATGCGATTTATATTATATATTTTATTATTTGGATCGTATCGTTCGCACTTGCAAAAAAAAAAAATAGAGTATAATGATAATATATTATGTGTATATATATAAGCGACGGACACTGGGAATATTGGCAATATCTGAAAAATTGATAGGAAAATTCAGTGAGTGTATACGATATATACACACAGTATCGGCGGTGAAGGGGCAAAGGGACATCATGGGCGGCAATGGTGGCGATTTTGATAAACAGCTAACACGCGTCAGTGGACATCCGGTTGGACGTTTGCCCGATACAATATAATAATATATAATACCATATAAATATGAATAGAATATAAATATATTGGTGCAACAGCAACGGGGGTGAGCGGAACTATATAACCCTGTCGAGCGTATAAGGACTATAATATCGGCGTATAATATAATACTATATACCATAAAATAATATAAATCGTATACATGTGATTTATTTTTATTTAATATTATTTTTGTTTTCTCTTTCGCTTTTTGTTTTTATTATGAATATTATTTATTTATATTTTCGTTGTTTCGTGATATAGATACCCACGGCGGAAAACGGTCCTATATTATACTGACGCCGGCAGGACGATAGACGCGAAAGTCGTAAATTTCCACGTGCTGTAACTTCCGATTATTAGCGCGAGACTCGCTCATCCATGCGTGCGTAAACCCCCAAATAATAACGAGCGATGTTTGATGGTGACACGCACAGTTACGAATCGAACGTTATTGGCTACATAACGATAATCATAAGCGGATGGTACTACGTGACCCTACAGTATACAAAACACAATAATAAAATGGTAAAAAGCGAATGGAGTAACCTATCCGAAATCATACTTTTTCTATATTTGTTGACGACATTTTGCGAGAAAATAAGTACAGAAAGTCATCATAAAATGTTTTTTAAACAAACATATGCATTATACATATGAGGTAGATAGTAGATACGAAATATATATACCGACCAGAAAAATAATAAGGACGATAGCTACATTAAAAAATGTAGGCATAAATATTAATAATAGAGAATTTTAATCGTATAATATTATGTATTTGTGACTTACCGAGTAGACCTCAATATATAGGTTATATTATAAAAAACCAAAGTGAAAAATCGACGTCTTCTTACCTGCAACAAAAAAAAAAACAAAAATTAAATAATTAAATTATTCACAATACATAAAATATATATATATATATACATAAAATATACTATATCACATGAATCATCGAGATAGGATATTATTTTATGAGTTATTTATAGAAACAAAATACGCATGACTGGTGCGGATGCGAGCAGCTCTAATCTGAAAGGTGAAACGCGCAATGCACAATAAATCACATTATTGGCTAAATGAAAAGAAGAAACGTTTTATAATTTATTGACGATGTACATGTATAATATTATATTTTATACGACGCGTTATCAGTTTCACACTAAAAAAAAAAAAAATAAATAAATAAAATAGTTCGACACGCGCGTCAATAATGATTTTACGATCGGCTTTTTTCTTTTGTAAACCGTACCCGTAGGATTTTTCCGCACGCGTACATCGCGTGTGTTATACAATATATTTCCCGTGTCCCCTTCGAATTATTATTATTATCATGACAATTGATATCGATCACGGTTAAAAAATAACGTGGATACTCTTTTATTTTCTAATTACCTTACTGATATACAGACAATCGTAATTTAACCAATATCCATGTATAGTATATGATCCGGCCCCAGTAAACCACTATAAAACATTTTGCTCGCGGTGTGCACAACGCATAAAACGTGCAATATACAAACGGATACATAGAATTTATTTAAAGATATATCATCTGTATTGAGAGAATAAGAGATATCGGATATTATACAATTATATAATTATTGTTAGGCTTAGGCGCTTTCAGTATTTGTATATATTTTTTGTATAAATCAATAAATAACAGGGTTAAATCAAAATTATTTTTAGAAATTCGAATATTAACAATTTATTGTTTATAATATGTATTAGAAGATTAAATAATATTGATATGAAAGCAATATAATTATACAAAAAAAGTTAAATTTAAAATATAAATTATTATGAAATTTCAATAATTCAGTAATTATTTTTATTACTTACGTCCTACATATATTTTATATTTTTTGAGTAAATTTTTGGTGATTTTTTGATTCATATATTAACGTATTTTTAAGAGTTTTAAGTGCCAAAAATTAATTATAAATTATTATAGTGTAAACTGTACAGATTGATGACAAATGTATATTGTGGTGTGCGCTAATAAAAAATATAATAATAAGTATACTGTGCTCATTCACAGATTCATTTGTAAGCCACATTTGGAGGACATATATCAGCAACGTATATATTCTACTCCGTTAGTTATAATACCTTTAATTAATTACATGGGCTATAAGTTGTAATTTAACTGTATTTTATATTTTCTCAGCTACTTAATTTAGTAAAAAAAATATTTAACAACTAGGTATAGAATACAAGTACAGTTTACCACATCGGTTATTTAAGGCGGGAAATCGATTCGATAGAAAACGACTGACGTGTACGTGTAGAGGTGTAAACAGTAAACACCAAAACAACTCGATTATAGCTTATGAGTTAACCCAGAATGACTTGGCACGTACCCTAGTCTTGTCTATAAGCCTAAGCACTTATAACAGGGAAAGAAAAAACAGTATCAATGATCGGATACCAATTAAAACGTATTTATTGTGTACATATTAAAAACTAGCCTGAAAATGTAAATAGCAGCCAATCTGTATATGTTTATATTAATATTATATGATGTCTACCACAAAATCATGGTATGTCGAGTTGGTGTAACTCGAAAAACACATTTTTACGGATGTCAGGGAAATAAACAAACTTAAAAAAAAAAAAAATTTAAAAACCTACCTACCTACTCGTATGATCAAACCATCCTAAATGTAAACATTTATTTTATGATTTATTAAACGAGCTTAATAAATTACTATAACGTCAGGCACGTTGACGTTAATCTCGTTAGCGCCTTTTTTTCCGAATTCACAATATATGTGACGCTGTATAATATATTGTCCTAATTATAATATTTTATTTTTTTAAAACCTACATCTCCAAAAAGAATTCGGAACACTATGGATGTAGTTTAAAAAATGGAATAATCCTTACAAAAGAACGAGCACAATTTTGAGGAAAGATACATAGGTAAATATACAATCGCGAAAACGAACTTTCGTCAAAGAATTATAATATATTATTACAATATTCGACTAAAACTATAATATAAACATATAGGACATTCGCTGTACTTATACTACATAGATTACGCAAAAGGTAACAAGCAGGGATAGTTAACGTGTATCGCAGTGAACACAAACACAAGAGTATTTATTTTATTAAATTATTAAATGACATAAAGCTGGCTGGAGGGAGACCAAAGTTCAGGGACGTCGATCTTTATAATTTAATACTGCGTGTATATTATATTATATTCCCTCACAAAAATCAACTACACCATACATTAAATACTACACGATAATTGACGATACTCTATATACTTTATAGTATTATGCGCATCAAACCATTGCGATTTTCCGATCCGAACGGCTGTAATACTGTGTACACACCGATCACAATAACAATTGTATATAATATATAATATAATATATATGCGATATGCCTATATAGTATATACTGTAATAGAATTTACCTATATTATACATTTATACGGTGTGTATATTATTGAAGTTCAATTCCCGCTGTATTATTATGATGTGCATATAATAATATAAATAATATGCGTATTTCCGCAACAACAACGATGGCACGATAAATATAGTACAGCTAACGCCCACGCCCACGCGTGACTCGCCCTGTATATACCTACTATACACTGTATATATACACATAAAGTCCTTTTGTTCTGCAGACTTAAAACCCGTTGAGCGCGGGCATGGGTAAGGGGACCCCCGTCGCGCCGAAAGCTCGTTAATAACGCACCTATCACCGCAGTGGCGGCGGCGGCGACGTAAGGGCGCTCCACCCCATGTCCAGTATTACACCACCCTGCTACAGCTACCCCTGGCAGAGTTTTAAGTCCCGACGTGATTTAGCCCGTCGTAGTATATATATATATATATAAATTATATAAACGTGTATTGTATACACAGTATACACACCACCGCGCTTATTATTTATATTGTTTTTGTACGCTACGCGATAGTTTACCGAGAAAAACATTTTGAGGGAGAAAAAGAAAAGAAAAGAAAAACAATAATGTACACGCACACTGCAGACTCCACAGACCGAATCTCATTTGTGTCGAAATTAATTGTCTGATCGGGGAGGCCTCGGGTCGTTAAGCATCGCGAAAATTATAACGGGCCCGGCGCGGAACGTCTTTTGCGGTGTAATACAGGATTTTCGTTGTAATTATGAATTATAAATTATTATTATTTTTTTTTTACATACATTTTTAACAAGCATCGTATTATACAATATAAAAATAATTCCATTTCCGACGTATATGTCGTGTATACATTTTATGGGTATGGAATATACAAAAATAAAAGTTTATGCAGTTTTTAACAGATTTTGTGTTATCGGTGGATATAAATTTGTAAAATATATCATGATTTTCATTATACTTGCACAGTTATACGTTCAATGTGACAATTTTCTAACATTTGGCAGAGTTAAATCGACACGAGTTTGTTTCCGACTTGACTTCATGAATACATGATATAATAATATAATTATTTACGCAGCTTTAATACCATGAGTGTACCTTATACCTAACTAACTAGAGTAATATGTAGATACCCACATCGTGTGTGTCTCGAAAACTAGATGTGTATATTTTTATTGACGCTTCAAGGGCAACACCGTAAATGCATTATTCTTATGACGAAAGCGCTTTGTTGCATAACGACTGAAACGAAACACTGAAAGTAGCAGCTTTATTATACATAACAGTACCTATACACCGCGGCTACAATATTATTCACTTAAGTCGGTATTAGAATAGATCGGTATTCATATTATTATAGAAGATACCAATATTACTGCTTGTTAAAATGCTTATACTACCTACTTACATAAGATATATAACATAAAAAACTGCGTACCGACACTAAATGTTACATACAAACGTAGTCTTGTATTAATCGACCGTTATATACTTCAACGAATGTAAATTATTCGGACGAGGATATTATATGCATAAGTAGTCACGCCGGTACATGATTTTTATTATTTATAAAATAAAGTTACTTTAAACATGTCATCGCGGATTAATATAGTGTTTTTAATAGTACCTAATATCAATGAATTAATTCTACAGATTATTTATTTTGCATGTTTGATGATTGGGTATTTGCAGTAAAATTAGCACTGATTATTTATACCTATCAATTACCTTAGAATCCCACTGGAGTTAAAATTTTAATAACACACAAGTATTTAATTATTTTATATTTATACTTATGATATTGTGAAATCAAAAGAAATTCATAAGAGTATAATATTGAATTATTATATTATGTATAGACTATAGATTAAAAGAATTTCAACACGATTAATGAAAGTTTATACGAATAATAGTTGTTGTATGCGTATACCGACATACTTTCAAAGATCGTATATAAGAAACGCTGTCTTCAAAGAACAAGTATAAGGTATACATAGGCCACTCGATATTCGGACGAAAACGAATGAATTTAAGAATTAAGAATTTACGTTATTATAACGTCAATACAATATGCACGTTAAATTAGATTTAAAAAATAAAATTAATCATTTTAATAAAAATAATAAAATATTAATATTATAACATATTCCTAGTCTCGATATTTAAAAATTTCCATGGACTCCAAATATAATAATTAAAAAGATAACAACAATTATTACTTACGCCATCAAAATTAAATTTAAAAATATAATTCTTTATTCTAAGAATATTTAAATACAAATAATTTAAATTGAAAACAATCTTTTATGATAAGTATATTTTAAAAGTATTTTTAATGATAAATTATTTAGTAGGTATAAACTTTAACGAACCGAAAAATATTTGAGTACATAATATTATATTCTAATTAAAATATTTCTCATAACAAAATATATCATGATTGATTCGGGTCAAATGTAGAGGCGTTTGACCTATGATCTTTATCTTTAACTGATTTAACTGGTATGCAATTTCCAAATTAAATTTTCTTTTAAACTCCTCGATTTTTACAGCAGTTCCAAGCAATAACCTTTGTAAAAAAAATAATATTATCAGCTAATACACCGTGTTAGCTTAGTATATAGGTCGCGTTTTTTTTTTTTAATTAATATAAAACTGTATAATAACATTTAACTCTATTAATTAAAGTAATATCAAAGCGGAGCAATTACACGCAAGTGTCCTTACCACAAACTTAGGTTAGGTACCCAACACTGCAGTAACATCCTTTACTTTGTTGTAATTCGTGTAATAAGTAATATGAAATTCAAATGGAATAATATTGTATTATTCACCATTCATTATGCGGTTTGAAGCTACTATATGCATTGAAATCCGAACTAAACGAAACATTATTGTTTTATACTTTTATGTTTGTTTAAAACACATATTTTAATCGCTTTCCAGACATGATCTATGTGTTTTATTAATTCACGGCGATAACAAATATTACGATTATATGACGCTTATATTTATGGTATTTATATACGCAGAAAATGTGTAAGCAATTTATACCACAATTGTGCGTAATAAATTTATCATTTAGTAATTTGTCTGTACCGACCGTATACCGTTCATGACGATTATTATCGTACAAAATATTGTAACAAGCGTATTCCTGAACGGAATTAACAAAAAATAAATATTCTTACAAAATTATTGCTACTTATAAAATTATGATGGTAACTTACACTAAAATTTAATAACAAATAATGTTCCGCGATAAATTGAAAACATTAAATTTTATTTTTGTAGGTGTATTTAATTAATTATTGTTGCGTGCGTTTATAGGACAAATGTATTGTAATAATAATTTATAATATTATGTACGGTATAGAGACTTGAAAACAAAAAACCGGTTCTCGGACACGATTGAGCTATCAGTCCAAAAAATATAGGTATATATAATAATAACGAAAACCCTTCGCACGACGACGTTCTCACCGTGGCCAATCGTCCCTCGCCGACCGCGCGCATATATTGTAATGATATAATAATTATGCACGATACACATATCATTATACCTATACACACATTCATTACTACGCGAACTGTTTCAATATCCGGATGGGGTGGTGGACTAAGTGTAGTTTTCTATCTGGTTTACTAATTATTCTAAATAATTTATATTTCTATCGCGTTATAAAAGACCGGAACAAATTTACCTGTCCTGCGCCCCAGGAAGCGCCGCGCTCTTGCTGCAGTGCACTCGACGAACGCGATATCACTGCAATCGTACAACAATAATAGCAGCAATATCATATCCCGGACAACCGGTTGCAGGCGAAGGCCGCGGAAAACGAATAACTGTCGCGCACACTACTATATATACCGGACACCCCGCGCGGAAGTACCCGTGTTATCAATAAAATATAATATATCGAGTATATTATTTTAATCGAAATCGATTTGAATAATAATAACGACACTACAATATTATTACTATAACAATCGAACTCTCGTGTACGAAACGCTGCGGCATAAAACGACGACGTCGAACGCACCGTCACCGTCGTACATCGGACGCGTATTGAAACGCCGGTCGTGCGCGTGTACGTGTGTGAGCGCGCGCGCGCGCTCGCGTATTTTTTTTTTGTATTCCGTTCCGCCCCGCGACTGTGTTGCTCACACCGACGACGATCGCCCGCCGCCACCGCGACAGCCGCTGCAGCCGTCGATGTCGTGTGTATATTCATCGTCAACGCCGATCGCGTGCGTCTGTGCGTGTATATGTTTGGGTGTGTGTGTGCGTATACGACAAATCCTAGTGGTGTACGTTTTTTTTTTTTTTTTTGGTGGTGGTATAGTTGGTCTATAACGTAATACGAATCGTATTATACGAGAGCACACGCGCACCCTTGTTTACTCGCTGCCGCGCGACGGCTCTCAACCACCGCCATTCGCAGAGCGGGTTCTCATTTAGGACGCACCATCTATAATATACATATATATATATATATATATATAGGTATAAAACGTAGGTGCAACACTAGTGAAATGTATTTTTGCTTTTTGTATTGTATTTGTATTGTATTGTATTATTATTATTTTATTTTATTATTTTTTTTTTTTTTTTTAAGAGAAAGTATAGGTATACGAGGTTTGATCCTCCCTTACGCACGGCATACGGCAGGAAAACCCGTAGTTTTCTCCTATATTGTATTTCTGTATACGAAACACGAACATAATGCGCTGTACATACCCTTATATTCTATAAAGATCGCTCCCTTCTATATACTAAATATTTATATCTAATAAGATATTTATATAGATTATATGATGAGAATAGTAAAAGTAATTTTTTAAATCGCTTAAATTCGTGTTTACATGCACCATTTTGATATTTTATGATATCGTATGGTGATTTTGAGATTGCTCGTACATATAGTTGCACCTATATCTAACATAACTTATACTTGATTTATTTGTTTATTGATTGAATTAAATGCATTTTTTATACTGCAGGATAATACAATTGTATTTCTATGCTTCTCGCTAGAGTATTAAGCTTGTGAAAAGCTTAAAACAATGTTACACCTACATATAAATAGGTACACATTATTTCGATTCATATTTTTTATTAATACTATTTTACGATTTATACCTATACGAGAAGTTTAAATTTTATTAAACTAGTTATTAATTTTGACAAATACAACAACGAGTAGGTATTTTAAATGTCTTCTTCGATAAGTAAACTTTCACTATTCTACTATCAACAAGTAATACCTGTGCATGTATAAATAAGTGTATAAAAATAAAAAATTGGCATTATTAACTCCGGCAGTGTTAATAAGCACGCGTGTAATAGTTTTGGCAAAAAAAAATCCAATTATGAACCAAAGCGTTTTCTTATTATATTATGTTATTATTATAATATATAAATACGATTTTTTTTTCGTGTTCTATATAATACATGAATATATGCAGTAAAACATGTTGGCGGAGGTAGTATATTATGTACAATTCTTAAGTATGGATGAACGTACGAAAAATAAAATAATTGTTTTGTGCCACCACGATACGATAGTTTTTTTGTTGTATGCGACGTTTCGCTCAGCCAAATTGTCAAGTCTGGTTTTATTTCTATATTTTGCCGCCAAACATACTTGGCACAGTTTGTGAACATACATATTATATATGTATATTGTATACACACACGCTCGGGCGATTTCCCGTCCACACCCAACGCAGCCGAACACCGAAAAGTATTTATTATAATATTCTTGTTTCCTCGAGTTCGTTGTAAAATTGTATAAAATAATAACAAACATAGCACGCTAAAGCTTTTCTTGAATAATATTAATCACGTGTAAGTCAGTGAAAGGATTGAGTAGTACTTAATGTTTCGATATTAACGTAAAAAACCATAATATATTGAACTTGTAAAAATGTTTCATGAAATCGATCTTGGAAACATAATCGTAGTCATATAATATTCACAGTGAAATGTACGGAAAACTTGGTTTTCAGTTTTGTGACATCGAGATACCCATATGGCAATGCAGTAGACACCATATAAAACGGGTAATAATTATATTAATGTGTACCTATATAGTGTTATATACGCAGAAACATTCGTCTTGCACGGTCACACGATATACGCAGTCGATAAGAATAATATGCTTTTATTATTGTTGTTTTTTATTTCCACACATTATTACTGCTTAGAAAAATTCCGTTGGCATGATTAAAATGAAACCGCCGTCCGCATACTTAATTGTATATTTTCTCAGATGAACGGAATAATCGTAGATAAAAATAAAAATATAATTATAAGCACAGATCATAGCGTTCGAATGTATTTGACAATAATTGTACACGCTATTGAAATATATTAATTATATAGTGTTGACGTCGTTCTGTAATAATCTTTGATTGGTGTACAAATAAAATTACAAATTTCAAACATGAAAATTTTGAAAATTTTAGAGGTTTGGTAGTTTTAAAACTTCCAAAACAGTGTGAAAAAAATTAGTTGAAGAAACTTTAAACCACCCATTTTTAGATAGGAAAAATACGGTTTCGTACTTCAGTCATAATTCTTGAGCCAAAAACTTTCTAATAAATAACTGTATCACTTACGAACAAATTTAGAGTGGCGCATTGGTTTTGTTATTATATACATATATAAATTGAATAGAAGTGTTTCTTTGTCGTTATGGGACTTTCACACAAGTTTTTATTTGTACATGCATACTTTAAACTACGGTAATTTTAAAGTGGTTTACACTTAAAACTCTTTTGATAATATTAGAAAATATTTTTGGTTTCAAAAATTAAATTTCATTATTTTATAAACAAATCCATAACAAAGATTTTGAGATACGGATCCAAAGTCACCGACGCAATTTTACTATATTATTAGTAAACGTGTTTATAATATACGTTCTTCGTTCCGCCTAATCGAAGGGGGGATAAGCACGTCGTCGTTGTCTTTATGTGGTTTCACATAAAGGTTTCTAGGGACACCCTTTAACAAGTATGTCCCCTGTTATACGTACGATATAATATAATACTAATATTTTCATTCTACTCAAAAAACACCTTTCGGTTTCGTATACGCCATTGCCGGAGTGACAC
Source organism: Aphis gossypii (assembly GCF_020184175.1). Taxonomy (NCBI): domain Eukaryota; kingdom Metazoa; phylum Arthropoda; class Insecta; order Hemiptera; family Aphididae; genus Aphis; species Aphis gossypii. The sequence continues at coordinate 53,115,200 of NC_065530.1, read as the reverse complement.
ATACTATATTATTATCGTACACGTTTTCAATAGCTAACTAATTTTTATCTAATATAATAATATATTATAAAAGGAGGCGGACGCGCGTCGCGCAGTTTTTATTTTTCGTTCAACTGTGAGAACTTGCCGCAATTAAATTCCGACCCGTAGATACGCTGTAGGTATACATATATTATATATATATACATATAATATAATATAACGCGTTCGTGTGGCGCGTTAATTCGATTAATTATTTATGAACGGGACACTTCCTTATTCGAATTGCTATATGCGCACACACATCGCTACAACAGCAGTCGTATTCGATCGGACCGGACGTGCTTTTATACTACTCGTTTAACAGGGTGCATTATTATTATTAAACACACACGATTTACAATTGCGCAAAGATAAGCCACACGCGAGTTACCTATTTATATATTATACTACTAAGTCGTATTTTTAAGATCTGCACACACTTAAATATATTTAAAAATGTTATTTGCATGCGTTATAAATGCCAAACGCATTTAAATTATCGAGAAGAAAGCTTTTTTAGTTGAGAATGAGATATACATTTAAATCGTATACGAAATAATCGATGATCGAAAATTATTCTACAGCGTTAATAGTTTATACATATATAACTATTAATAAATCAATTCGTAATTGATCTTTTCTATTTTATGAGTTTACATCTAATATTTTATTTAATATTTTTTTATTTTTGAAGTAAATAAATAATGGCACAGTAAAATGTTTACCTGGGTAAAAACAGTTAAGTTATTATCATAATAATTTTAAGCAATTATTGTCTTATATTCAATTAAAAAAATTATTTAAAAAATAATACTAGCTAACACATTTTTGTGCTATGAACATGTAATTTTTTCTTTTATTATTGTATAATGCACTTGTACAGATAAATTGTTATTATACTACTAAAAGTTGATGCGTTTAATCTAAGGTGTTAGAACTTATGGTATAGAACTATAGAATATATATGACAACAGATGATTCTATAATGCTCACAAATGGTCTAATTTTTATTGATGCTCACAATGAAGTTTATCACCTTCAGTAATAACAATATCGCTATCCCAATAATTCAAATAATTGTAGTGTTGTATTTGTCTGTAATAACGAAAATATTCAATGAATATTTTTTAGCAATTGGATAAGAATAAGAATTGATAAATTTAGAGGTAAATCACATTTGACATTCCTACGTTTTACTGTTTTTACTTAAAATATACAGGACAACTTTTTATTTTATATAGCTAATCATGACCAGTAGCTCATAATTATTTTTGAAAAAAAAAATAGGATATATTACTATTAGGTAATACATACACTCACATAGACCTTACGTATAAATTTAAATATATTTGAAAAATTATGCACGACTTACCCATCGGCATAAATGAACAACGACTTCTGCGGTTGTAGCGGCAGACTGCAGACGACACGCGGACGACGACGGAAAATTCCGCGGAGACATAATATTACCTACACCGCGAACGACGGTCACCGGTGTAGTGACCCGGTGACGACAACATTCGAAGACGACGACGACAACCGCGATCATACGGACCCGCACCCCCACACGCGGGACCTGCCAATCAATGTTCATTTCATGGCTATTGAACGTCGGAGAAGAATGAACTGACGACCGGACGAAAAGGAGAAGAATAACAACGACGACGACGACGAGAAAAGAAGGATAAACCGCGCCGCGACGTCTTTGGGCCGCGTCTGCCAGGTGTCGCGTCCACCCACGCATGGGGGTCGGGCCTTGACGACGACACAATGCATCGGCCGCCTCAGGGTGTACGCGGACTCACGTACATAGCTGGTATATAAATAGAGGTATAAACCAGGTATTGTACATGTCTAATATATTCGAAGATTATTATTGTTATTGGGTTCATTCATCATCACAGACCGAGTCGGGTAGAGGGGATACGTATATAGGTGCGCACCAAGACTAACCCGCAGCAACCTGGGAGACGTGAATTTTTTTTTACATTTTTCTCTTTTGTTTTTTGGACATTTTTGCCCAGAGAGTGTGCTCTACGTATTATAACGTCTAAATATTTTTGGCCGCACGTTTGTATATAATATATATTATATATATATGCATTTGCACCCCGCGGGGTGAAATATTCCGAAAATATATGTGTGAGCGTCGTTTTTCAGCTTAGTCAATGTCAAAACAATGTCTAACGCGTATACTGTTCTCGTAAGAATATTACAGTATATATATATTGTATTCGATGTAATATTTATATACATAAGTGAGCCTCGGGACACGTGAAAAATTAACCAACTATACAACCGACAAGATGGAGGGTATACGAAAGATAATGCTTCTGAAACAAACCTATTCATTCTTTTTTTACTAAAAGACAAAAATGTTACCAACTATATATTACTATAAATTATATTCATGCACTATGAACTCCGCAGTCGTCCGCATGCGCAGTTGCTTTTGCAAACGCAGTAATTATTTTTAAATAATTTATTATACATACTCGTACTGTTTAGTGCTAATGTCACAACAATTAAATAGATGATATTAAAATGTATTTTTATAAGTAGCAACAGAAATATTGAACGATTAATTCATAAAATATAACTAGATTTTGAAATGCGTTAAAAATATTCAAGTTTTCTTTCTTATTTTAGCATGGATAATGTGTAGATTTCGAATCGAAAGAGAAAAAAGTTTTTTTAGTTTCAAACAACGCTGAAAATTGTGTTTTTCATCTTTCGGGACAATTTAATACGATTTTAAAAGAAAATTAATTATAAATTTTCTGAAAACTGAATAAAATTATTTTTATAATGATTACACAAATAATAATAAACCAAACATGATTATATCCAAAAATACTTGTATAAATATGTACTCTTAATATTTATATCCGATAACATATTATATTTATTATGTAATTACAAAACACATTTTGTACTGAACCAAGATTGTATTATATGAGTATCATTTGAGAAAATAAATTATAGGTACATACTGAAAAATTATTGAAATATTAATAATTTTAATGATGAACATGTTTATAATAAAAATATTCATTGATTAACGAGTTTTATTTAAGGAATGGATAGTGTTTGATTTGAATATAAGAGGCTATAGGTATATATATTTATATATATACGTTATATTGTTTTTTATAAATTTACAAAAGTTAAGTATACAATTGTTGTATATATTTATATGTATATTTTTAACTATCTAGCATTTAACTAAATACCTATATAATTATAGTAACATCTTTCAATAAAGCGTTTAAAATTAATATGTTGTAATATGTTATGTAATTATGTAATATGTTGTAGTCATTTCAGTTACATACTCCGAAGCATAATATTTTTCGAATTAATTCTATAGAGGTATTGAAATCAAACTTCGATCAAACAGTTAATTATTTATAATTTATTTTAAATTGTATATCATGAGAATGAAGATACCTCAGTATCTTTAATATTATGGTGCACTTTTTTACTCATCAATGCATTTAATACTTTTAAGTTAATCTAGTCAACTAATATTTTATATTTAGATATTGATACTTCGCCATACTCAAAATATGTATTTTATCATTCCAAAAAGTTAAAAATTTAGAAAATTATATAATAAATTTTTAAAAAAATATAATATTTTAATGAAAAACTAAAAAAAAAATATATATATATATATACTCGTATATTAAAAATGATATTAGTTTGGAAATAATTTTTTTCTTACGCTAAAAAAAAAAAAACTGCATATATTTAAATATACTAAATACATTTATAAATATTATAGATTAGGCTAGATATACTTTTTAATTTTATCCCTTTCGAAATAAACAATAATATAAACGAGTATAGATCTACAAAATATAAATTATTACAATTCCTATATTACATACTGCCGCTTTCATTTATGAATTAATTGGCGGGTGGGAGAGAGAAAAGAAAAAAATAGGCACTTTATTAATTATACTTTTTTGTTTCATCAACTCGTAGTTGCATGAACGTTATCACACATATACACAAACATATTTTACATGTATTTATCCATCCCATGACAAACAAGCCCTATCGGTTTTTTTCGCGTTAAACACACGCACTGCAGACACTATTAATATTTGTATTTACCAGCTCGAATTTTTTTTTCAGTTATATCCCGTGTTTAATTACCATCATCTGATAAAACAACAACACGCATTATTAAACGTAATGTCAGATCAATATCGTTCGCATTTATATGGCCCACAGGCGCGCAATGCATATTATTATAATATAATACCTATAGATAAATGTTTTGTCAACGTAAAACCTCGTCCTGATGTGTAGCTATATAGGTACTTACTTACATTATATACCTAATATACACACACTCGCCAGCGGCAGCACATTGATTCACCTGGTACATATGATAATATTAAAGCGAGACATCATATATATATTGTACACCTATAGTATACAATAGACAAACAATAATGTCAACAAATTTGCATACGCGCGCACGGGATACTATAATACCGGCCTCAAGTAAGTATTCTTGGTAATGAGGAGTGGAGAGGGGTCTATGCATTATTTTCATTGTTATATTTTTTTTTCGGTTTATTAGGTCGGTAAAATAAGCTTTTATATCGTCTCATGTGCGTGTGTACGGCGTATGCACGGCGTGTGCTTGTGTGGGCAACAACTGGCGTGTGCTGCTGTTGAACTACCTCAAATAAGCTCATTATTATATAACTAAAATAATAATAATGTTATGTTTAAGCGACTGCTGCTGCAGTAGTCCAACAACAAACGCAACCAATTTTCATTGGAACAATTACGTACGTCATTTGACGGACAAACCGATATTGTCTTTTTGGTTTTGTTCTGTTAGTGACTATATACTCCAGCAAGACAAGAAACCCGAGCTGCAACGCTATAATTTTATGATCAAATTTTATACTTATATAATTATTATAATAATATGTAGTTCGTGAAATACTCGTCGACAAATGTTTTTCAAGCACTCTTGTATTAACAAGCAAAGTTTATTTTTTCGATTGTTCTCTCATCACCCCCGGGGGTCATCATACTAACACGATGCTTTTAATTCAACAAAATTTAATAATTAGTCAATCACTATATTATAGTTTAATTAAACATATTATATTAATTAGTTCGTCTGCAATTTAACCTTAGTGCTTTTTTCTTATAATTCGACTAGAAGTTGTTCATAATATACAACAATAACCGTGTTGTTTCTTCTATAATTGCAGTGCAATTATTTAAATTACATAGAAATATAGTATACACTATAAAAGTAATGTAAAAATGACACTACAGTCAGTGTTGTATAAATGCGTATAGTGTATACGTATACATATTATACATGTACACAATAAACGCATATTGAATAAAATACTAAATAGTATTATTATATTTTATTATATTATTATTATTATTACCGTACCTGTTCCTATACACTAAAATGTTGTAATAAATATTACAGATTTCAAGTTATCAAGATATTACAAAATTTTTGTGGAGGAAAATTCGAAAATCTCGATACGGTATTTATATAATATCAGACAAACGCGTTGTCACACAGGGTGAAAAAATATGAATCATGTTCACTAAAATTATCACGGGTGATCCGAGAGAAATGGCGGCAGTGTTACGCAATATTCATTCGAAATTCCACCCTCTGAACGTCCATAATATACATAGGAGGAAGCCAGTCCATATGCGACGGTGGCAGAGTGTCACATGTCGTTTGCGGAAACGGGCCGTCAGGACTTTTGGATACTCTTCAGTCCTCACCACCCCAACAAAATTTAGAAAAAATATAGATTTTAGTGTTATAAATCATTTTTATGCAGCGTATACCACAAATATATGACATACCTATTCAAACTTGATTTTAATGTAAAATTATAACCTATTCGTGGTATACTCAATATATATACATCAATACAGTTTACGTGCGTCGTGTATGTGCAAGAGTAAGTGTTTTCGTAAGCTCGAAGGTGAGTATATTTTATTTTATACAATATAAATGTAAAATAGGTATTATGTGATGGCTATGTAGACGAATCGATCGGTGTTTTCGAGTTAAAATAAAACAAGATATATATTGTGCATGTGTGTGTGTGTGTGTGTGTATGAAAGAGAAAGATGGGAGTAAAAGAGAGAGCAGGGTGAAATAGAAAGAGAAAAGAGAAAAATGTATCCCCCTCACCCGCACTCACCGTGGCGTCGTCAGAATCATATCGAACACCTCCTAGCAGGGGGTCGTAATTCGGATTTTCTGTTTTATCGTCGGGGTACACAAATATACACATATATACACGCAATATATATAAGCTCCATTGTTCTTCTTTATTCGCACTCTTGGCGGATACGTCACGGCACCGGGCCCTGCAGGGGCTGGATTCACTATATAATAACATATATACGTAGGTATACTCGCGCAGGACTGTACGCCGGAAATATTTTCCGTTACGGCAGACTAACTTTCACCGCACCCGCCGGCCACCGCCCGACCGCCCACGACCGACTCCTCTCTCTGTTCTAGACGTATTTATGAGCTTCGCCTATATATTATACGACGATGACGACAACGTATATATGTATAATATATATATATGTATATATATATATATATATTTCTTTGGCACACACACATAATATATACTCAAAGCCTTTGCCGACGGGGAGGCGGTAAGGCATTTTTTTCTACTTTGCCTTTTATTTTTTCTCCCCGTTTTTACTCTGCAGCGGTTAACTCAGTCCGAATTTATTAAAAGAGTTTCCGTATCAAACGCGCGAGCCAGAAACGATTCCGTCGACACCGGAGGCGACGCCGCGCCTGAGAGACCACTGCTGAAAAGTATATAACGTACAACGGAAAAAAAATCAGAATTTAAGGTGTTCCGGTGCAGTTGAAAAGGCAGTGAAATAAATATATTATGTATATCACGACACCCGCGTGATCGGATAAAACGCTGATGCCCGTGAATTAAATTATCGTGGCAGTTGCAATGTCGTGCGCTTATATTAAACTAAAAGCATATTATATTTATAGAAATAATATTTTAGTTAATATATATATTTTTTTTTGTACACGTGTGTAAATATATAGGTAGGTAATATATTTCCGAAAATTCTCAACAAGAAATTCATGTTATGTGCTTATGTATACCGTATATTATTTTTTGATTTTACTTTATAAAACATAGTCATTGAAACGTATAGAAAAAACATATTAAGATAGTGTGTAAGTATTCACAATTCGTAATATTATATTTTAATGCACATAAAGTGTGATATTGCCGGTCAAAGTATGGGTGTATTAAATGTAGTGAATGTATATAATTCGTCCCAAAGAATATAACTCGAGTTTAAATGATACAACAGCGGTTTAAATAAATCATTTTTTGTTTTGTTTATTCTCACAATTTGGGTCAGTAAAAGTTATAGAATCGAATCAAAACAAACATTAAAAAAGCAATTACCGCGAGCAACAAGTCGAGGCCGTTTGTGTGCATTAAATTCACAACTGGGATTGGTAGATAGGTATACCTACACGTTATTTTTATTTATGGTTTAGTGATGTTTTTTTTTCAAATCAACATAATATAAGTATGTACTATATATACTGCATACTGTATAGGCAGTTGAATTTTTTCTTTAATATACCAGATAAATATTATTATTGTTAAGCACTATGACGTTTACAAAAGTTTATTTTTTTAGTATTTTATTAAACTTGAGGAATACATTGAGATATATACATATATGCTTTAAAAGAATACCTAATACCATTAATTTAATTAATAGTGTAATATCTTATAAAATTATAAACATTGATTTCTGTAATACATATAAATAAAATACCGGTTTGACTACAAACATTAATGATCAATAATTAATATAAATAAAAAGAATATACGAAAACAATACATACATTTTTTAACATAACTAATATATAATTATGACAAACACAAATAAAATAACGGCCATTGGCCGAAATTGAATTTAACTGAAAAATAATAGGTACCTATTTAAAGTACATACTTATATTATAAATTTAAATACATATTGTAAGTTTACATATTATAACAGTTAAAAAATGTAGTTTTTTAGAAAAATATTTTTTTGAATTATGTTATAATAAATACTTTTCTTAATGACTTAAAACATCAATAAAATTGTTTTTAAACTTTAAGACTCCATGTGACCATGTATAGTAATGTAATATTAATAGATAATTAATTTCAAAGTATGCAGATAACTGAGCTTGATCAATACATTTATCAAGCTCTTATAAAAATAGTCATATTAAGTATACTCATAAAAGTTATGTTATGCATGGATAATTTAATTTAGATACTTATAGTCAAAAATGCAATGTATAGCTTATATAGGTAGGTATATAAATAAATTTACATAAATATAATTTGCAATTAAAATGTAACAAAGTAATTAATACAGAATATTTTAAGTTATTTATTTATTACATTGATCCTAAAAATGTCAAGCATCAACTCAAGTACAGATTAAAGTTGTTTAATTCAATTGTTGGACTTATTAAAATTCGTGTTATGTCCTAACCGTTTTATGGTGATATTTTGAAAAATTTGAGTACATAGAAATGTATTGATATTCCTCCATTTTCAATACATTCAATTCATAGTTTTGCAGTAGTATAACACCAAATAATAATAATATTATATTTTATAAATTATAAGACTATAAAGATGACTTGGTGCGATGCAATGTACAGGTACATATAATATGTATAAATAAAATTATTATATATATTATATATATGTATATGTTGTGTATACCTACATAATAATATAATATACATACCTAGGTATAGAGGGTACACGCAATGGGATAAATTACGCACGCATTGCGTGTGCAGTTACGATGGTGGATATCGTGAAGACTGAAAATTATTATTATTCTTATTATAGTAACTGCACATCGCATATACATATAATATATTATTCCTATAATATCCCTGCATATAATATGAATAGCCTATTTGCAATGATATAAAAGTGTAAACGCGCGTGTCGGAAACGGCATCGGCACTGTATTATATACGAGTTTATACATCTTATTATAATTTATAAAATATAGGTAATATATATATATTTTATAAACAAGAATAATATATTATTTTTACAGGAAAGTCTTGCATGCGTTTTCTATACCCGTATAATATATAAAATAGACATTATATTATACCATCGGAAAAACGTGATGCACACGCACTCATAGTATGCACATATAGTATACAAAAAAATATTATTATTATAATATTGTAATAAATAACGCATGTGCACGAAATTGGCGTTTTGGGTGGGACGTGCTGTGCTCGTCACTTTTTTGGATGCGGGGGTGGAGGGCAATCAGTTTTTCGATAACTATAAAAAAAAAAAAAAAAGTAAGTACTATAAGTTTGGTACCCGGCCGTTATTTCTTAAGCTAATAGCTTGTAAACAACAACAACAACAACCGCATAATAATATAGGTTACGTATACGATAATCGTATTTTTATAAGCCCACCGTGGGACGCGGTGAGACGATAACGACGGCCATGGCGTCATCAGTAACGACGCGCAAACGCACGCCGCCGCAGCCGTCTCGCCTATATAAATCTTGTGCACACCGTCGTCGTCGACGACGCGGTTATAACCTCCGTTGGGGCGAGGCGGCGGCGGTGGCTCGTAAGAACCTATTTTACGAGGCCGTTCCGGACGACCTTGACTCCCATTCGTATAAATACACGTACTTACACGCGAGTTATATTGTTTCATCGTCGTCGTCGTTCTTTTAACGTTCTATATATTATACGCGGTTCGACCCCTAACTCGTTCCACGCGCGCTATCGCAATAAATTTTGTAAAAACGTTTCCGCAGAAAGCAACACAGCGAGTCACGACGATAATAAAAACACCCATCCTCGTTAGAACGAACGATTTCATTCATGAAAACGAGTCGCGGGCATTATTTACATACACACTTGTATACGACTATAATAATCTGTTATCATATCATTATAATAAGTACCTATACTATACATACGAATCTCGCGTACCTATATGCAACCCGTATAGCTGTACCTATATACCTGCAGTCTGCAATATATTATTATTTATTTATATAGGTACCCACGACGTTACGACCACGTAAATATCACGAACTTTTCGGTGGCGATTTTTAAAGTCGTGTAAACCGACTTACACCGTTCGGTGTGATAGTACAATAATAATAATAAAAGTGTATAGATCGCGGATGGTTTTGCGATATTTCTCTTTTTTTTTTTTCACTCTACTCTCCGCGGGCGGCGCGCGCACATCTCTCCGGGCGTGTGTACTGCACGATATGAAATATGGAGTGCGAAATGGCTCGTGCGTTTTGGCCCCGGCGGCGGCGGCGGCGGTGGGGATGATATGCGCGACACGGCGATGTATATACGCGTACACGCGGCGTTCGCGGTGGAGCGGCGGCGTGCGCGACGGTGGTGGCCGACCGGGACGCCATCGATCTTCTGTCTTGTCGGCGCGCAAAAGGGTCCGTTCGCGGGCGGGGAGGACCGGCCGACCGGCGATGGCAACCCTGTGAGAGTACGTGTGTATATTATGATACGCCGTCTCTCTCGCTCTTTTTATTCGCTCCCGAGCTGCAGTCACTCGTTCGCGCAACCACCGCCGCCGCCGCCGCGTTGGAAATAATAATACTACGTTTTACACGACGGCGACTGCGATAATAATATTATGAACCTCAATATACGGCTATATAATACTGCAAGTCGGTATAGGTAGGTGTACGACGGTACGCAAACAACTTGCTTCCCACTTTCTTCGACAACGGATTTCGTTAACTGCGTACTATAAAATGTCCATATTATAATATGTATACCTACTGCTACTGCCGCAGCAGTTATCGATTGTGTGGTGTACTATATATGTTTTTTTTTTATTAGATATTATAAAATATACATAAAATGATCCGCAAATGTGAACACACATGCACGCTGTGTATAGTCTTATATAATGTGATGATTGTTCATTTTTATTATATAATCGCCCAAACTACACGCACTGCAATACAATATTTTCATCGTCTTTTTTGAATAAAAAAATAAATAGATAGGTAAACCTATAGATGTTTATATTTTATACATACATAGAAATATGCAGGAGATCCTATATATAGTATATTATATAAGTACATTATTTTTACAATCGTAATCAATAGGTTTATACAAAATGCCCACAATAATATTATTATTACGTAAATCTAATTTAACGCTTCAACGTATTTTTACAAAAAAGTTTTTCAAAACCTGCGCTTTTTATACTGAAACTTTTTTTAAACTCTTTGTCTTTATGTAATTCTATCACCAATCAAAACAGTTTTTTTTTATTTTTACAAAAAGTTATAATTAATGAATCTAAAAAAATGAATTATTCGTGACTTTCAGTTATATAATTTATTAGTAGGTAATTGTAACACAAAATATAATGAAAAAGACGCACAACATTTTATATTATAAGTATATGAATTAAGATAATGATTAATGCTTGCATAAAATGTGAGTTCTAAATAAAGAAAAAAAGTCATCTGATGGTGATCTTAACGATTTGTTAATATGTAGACTACAAAACACCAATTTTTTTTCTCCCTTAAATAGAAACAATCTTTTTAAATTCTGCTTTAATTTTACGAAATTATGATTTTTCAATGCTATATAATGCAAGATTAAATAGGCAAAATATCAGAAGAAAAGTAATATGTTACTGGTGCAACAGGTCCGTTGAATATATATATGAATAAAATATGTAGCTATATAAATTATACATATATAATATATATATATATATATAGGTATACAGTAGAATATACGTTAAGCGTAGTATAAATTACTATATAAGAAAGTTGTACATTTTCATGCATAATATGCACATATTGTTGTTAAATTATTATTATATTGTTATTTTTAGCGCACTACAATATCGAATACGTAGGTAAAGTTCTTATATATTAATATAGTATAGTAGTATTTCGAAGTACCTACACAAGACACAAATACTGTAATTGTAGTATAATATTATTTTCAATAAATCTCTTACTCGCTAAAATAAGCCTATATATATAACTATAAAAGTTATTACTTATGGACCTCTGTTAAGTTGTAATAAAATATATATTTTTATACCACCAAAAAGATGACACCTATATAATAAGGTAATACTGTAATAGGTATTATATAGAATAAATTTATAATAAAATATTTATACGAGTTATATAATAGTTAATTGTCTATACTTTTATTACAACTTAAAAATTATAATTAAAGTAATAGTAGGTATACATTTTTATTATGTTATCTGCAGTTTATATAAAATATATTGATAATAAGAACAAATTATTTAACATAGGTTCCTATATCAAATTTCAGAATAAGTTTATATTTTTTACACATACCTACAATTTATTTAAATAAATAACAAAACAAAAAAATAAAAGTAAATATTTTACTGCTTTTTATAATAATAAATTAATTCATAATTGAACACTCATTGTTTCAAAATCTCTATTAATAAGGTTTATGGATATATTTTTATTCTTTACATGATTTCCCGTCAAAATCAAATAATATAGGTATTTTTTTCGTTATAGGTAATAATTTATGTTTGTTTTTGTTAGTTTGTTTGTTTATAGTTTTATTTATTTATTTTTTTTTTTTTGAATCTAAATAGCGTTAATCAACCATTTTCGGAAGCTTTTATGTATTGATATATGCTCTGAAATATATAATGTTTTGAAATATAAATTTAAAATGTGTGTCATTCAAAAAAACTCAAACATAAAATTTATAAAGATCAAAAAAATAATTTTATTATGACTGAAAATTATGAAAAAAAATATTTCCATAATCATTAATAGATTGTTAAATACTCTGTACATTTAATAATTTACTGTTTTAAAATAAATTTAATTTTTCGGTAACTTTATAATAAAAATAATTTTTGCAGAATAAAATATTATTATTGCAATAATTAAAATTTATACTTTAATGTATGATATTAATTACTAACTAAGTAAATAGTACCTACTATTTTCCAAATATAAACATTTTAACTATTAAAAATTAATTTAACTTCTTGAAAACATTTTATAATACTTAAATTTTAAAATGTCAATATAATATGAATAATGTGTATGGTGAATGATAATATTTTAATAGGTTTTGTTTACATCTGCACCTCTTCAAATTATTACGTAAGTCCTTATATTATACATACACAATATACACCTATGATTTATAAAAGTAAACAAATTGATGTACACATTTTTACAAGAATATCAACAGAAAAATATTGTACCTATTGAATTGAACTAAGAAGTGTTCGAGAATGAAAATTATTACTTAGGTATTGTAATGTAGAAAATACGAAAATGGTAGGCATTCAAAATTATCTTTATCTAAGAAAAATTTAGACGATCTATTGATAATTATATTTATAATTAAGAAGTCCATGATCAGTACATATTATTTATAAGTATTTACATACATGAAGAGTAACAATCATACTGCTAGGTATATGTTAAAAAAACGCGAAATCAATGGTATACATTATGTAATAGATAAAAATTTTACAATTTTAATTCAATAATGTACCTATCATTGTAAACGAAATACGTTTCTAAGCGATGTAACTGAAATCACTAAAAAATATATAATTAAAAAATTATGTAATACATTTTTTATCATTATTATAATGACAGAAATTTAAAAAAAATGATTTTAATAAAAAATAGTATATAGTTAATATAATGTTTAGAATATACATTGTTAATTATATTAGTAACGTTTACTGTTTCATGTTGTCATTTAAATAAACGAGATACTACTTATATATTATGTTCTGCTAAAGCAATTAATATAAAATATACTTTAAATGATATAATAATACCTATATTATAAAAAAAGTTTCCTGATAAAATACTATACATATTCACTCAATCAGCAATAAATATTATTGGATACTATATTTGTATACTGTATACTTATATTTGAATATAATACTGTCCAAGATATTCATAGTATTAGCTTACTGCATGTATTGCGTTCAATTTAAAATATAAATATGTACTGAATTATTACTCACTGTTTCACAATTGTCTGCAGAAATATATGTATTCTAAGAGTAATATAACACCCATGTGTATGCATTATTGAATTAACTTTTCTTACCTGAAATAATAAAAATCAAAATTAATAATGTATAAAATTAGTGTATTACAATTAAATACAATTAAAAATTGTTTAATGTAATAGTTACAATAGAATTTCAAGTATATATTAATTTAATAGGTAGCTATATAATAAAGTATGGACCGTAGTACTATTTCTCGTATATATATAGTAGATGAGGGAGATAAGAATAAGTGTTTAGGTTGGTGGGCTTTTAAAGGCGTCCCGAGGGATGCGAAGTCCCCGGAAGCGGTTACCGCGGCAGCGTAAAAATTCATTAGGAACAGACAAGCCGGCGTGATGGACGGCCACAATATATATACGCACCCCCCGCCAAGGTACTGGGGCCCTCTCGCTGCCAATTTGGAATTAAAAATAAAACAAAATGTGTCAATACACCTTAAGGGTATCTAGATTTAATACCGTTGCCCATAAATCGACGTCGGTTTAAATAAGCCGAAAAAAGAGAGAAAACTGTAAGCACCCTATAGCTGCTGTACAACACTCGCTATTCCTGCAGTGCGGATTTTCGTGTCTCGTTTAGAAGACCATGCGATTGACGTTTAAATTACAATTAAAAACTTCTGTGGGCTACGTGTTGCTTTTTTATATTATTTTGTAGGGTATATAAAATATTGTGACACAATTGATCACCACGATTTTTTCCATCCGCCATCGACGGTAGATGGGTATAACACTAATACTGCAATTGTGAAGAACCACATGTCTACTGGTTCGCAAAAAAAAAACAAAATAAAAAAAAAAAAAATCATATTTATACATTGCCGAGTCATTTGTATCGTTCCAGTTGTTTGTGAGGCTGACGTTTCGGCGTGTCCCGATAAAGGGACGTCAAAACATTACCATTTTTTTTTTATATATATTTATAAATAAGGGACTTGGATAAAAAAAAATACTGGAGGGTGCGTTCATTTTACAAAATAACATTAAACCCTAGCAAATTACGGTATACGGTCAAATATGTACTGTCAAAATATTCAAACACGGTGTACAAATATTTTAAATGTATGTAACATAAATATAATACTACATTTTTTGAATGCTATGTATTTTATCTTTAACGAAACCTATACCTCCAAATAATTGGAAAATCAAAAATCCATATTTAATAAATAGGTATTTATATTAATTTGAGCACAAAATTATACACAGGTACTTATAAAGTTTAATAAATTAACTATATTTAAAAAAAAAAAATGAAATAAGTATCTTATAAATTATTATTTCCTATGTAATTATATAACTGAAATAAATAAAAAAAAGTAAGCAAGTATATGTTGTGTATGTTATCATTTAAACATATTTATATAACGTGTTAAAAAAAATATTATTTTCATTTTATTTACAATCAAAGAAAATCGTTTTTCGGTATTGTGGTTTATTTTAAAAATTCGATGAATGTACAAATTATCCGGACTATACAAAAAAAACATCAAATACGACCTAATATTCGAACCATAAGAAAAACGATTCAAGAAAAAAGTAATCGAAAAAAAAAATGCAACATACGTTTTTAAGAAATCGTATATTATATGGGAAAAAAATGACGCAAAGAATGTCCACCTGTACTCCTCTTTATTTTTTTCTTCGATCTATACCAGACAATAGCAAACGCTTATTCCCTCTCCTCCTCACACACATACACAGAGATCAGGTATTCTCGGTCTACACCAGAGTTTTAAGACTGCAAGTAAAAAATAAAATATATACCTGGAGGTACGTACAGGCGTGTTTAAAATCGAATAAAAAACTGAGTGATTATTTTATACGTTATTTCACGCTAACGGGATTCTATAATTGCAAAAGTTGTATAGGTTCACCATATAATACTGTATAGTTTGATCGATGAATGTCTGCAGACGACATCATCTCGGAGCAGCAATACATATACATATATATATTATGCACTAAGTACGTCTATGCATCACGTAAGTCTTACCTTCATATTTTGTTTTCTAAACTACAAACGAGTCATGGCGGTTATGGACACTCGGCAAAAACTTTATGTGTGTCTGTTTATCGTGAGGATTGGAAAAAAAAAAAGCGTAAAAAAACAGACCCGTGACGGAAAACGACACCGGACACAAGAACGATTTTGCAACCGTGATCCCAAAAACTTCACGCCGAAAACGAAAAATGAAATCGCAAAACTACGACGAAGAGTACCATGACGGGCGACAACGGGCGCGATATTCGGTTGTTTCGCGCGGAAAGTGTGCGGTTTATGCGCGTTGTGGATACGTGCGACGGGGATACTGCCGCGAAGCTTCGGCCGCCGAGTTTTCCCCCTCGTGTACCGGCGGCGCGGCGTCCCGGCGCGTGGCGTAACACGGCACCGGGACGCAGGCGCGTCAAGCACGCACCGCGTCACAACCCGTCGTCGTCCGTGGCGTCGTGAGTCACACGCGAAACCAACTCACATACTCCCCCACTACACACCCCTCGACACGAAAATTCACCCTCTCCCACACGTTGTGAATGAGCGGACTGTACGCATAAATGCAGTTATTGTATACAAACTGTATGTTTGACATTACTATAAGGGACAAAAAAAAAAACAAAAAAAAAAACCCAAAAATGTTTAAGACGAACGAATGCACAACGTAGTTAACTCGATTTGTGTAAATATCGTATAATTTAGTTCGACACCCGTAATGTTCATTTCATATTAAAATGCCGCAGCTTTAAAGAGGTTTCAAAGAAACTCGGTATTTGTTCATTTGTGTGTTATATTATAACTTATAAGCTTTTGACTATGAAAGAACAACAATAAATACTATATCGAAATATATAACATAATAAATAATCATATAACAGTATTATAATTCCCTAAAGCATATATTTGAGCACGTATACAAAAAAAAATATTTGGGGGTTAAACCCCCAAACCCCTTAGTAAACGTGCTTTGGAATAACATCTTTTGAACCGGGCAACTATCCCATGTAATAGGCAGTAGAAACTTAATCATTCTAAGAAATACGAAATGTGCGGTTGGAACATAGGCAAGACCAAATTCGAATATTAATCATATGGGTACTATATAATTTTCGAGTTAAACATTTTCATATTCTATAATATTATACCTACGATATCGTAGTAATGCACTATTATATCATACATAAATAATTTATGTAATTGTTGATTTATAAAACTATTTATACATTTATAATACCCCTTCTACGACTATCGAATTATCAAACTTCATTATTATACTATTTGGGCAATGCAGAAAAATTTATAGAACAAGCCATATTAATAGTGACAGATTATTATCTTATTTTATTAAAGTGTTTAATTGGTGAACACTATATTCATGTAAAATATATACCTATTATGAATATATTATGTGCAATAGTAATTACAAAATTGTAGGATGAGTGAGTGCACTTAACTGCAGGTGTAGTATTAAACTGCATTTTAACATCAAACGAAAAACATATGTATGATAATAATAATACAATATAATAAAAATATATATATAGTTGACTTATTATTGTATAATAATAATTGTTTTTTTCTACTTAAAGCGATACGATTTTATTGTGTAAAGTACAGATAATATAACGCATAATACAAAAAACCGATACCAATATTAAAATATTATATTTCATAGCACGGTTATCAGTATGTTCAATCTTTCGGTACCTAGGTATAAGATTATGATAACTTTACTATATTTATGTAGTAGAAAAAATTGCAGGTATTAATTAATATTCATAATGTTTTATATATATATGTGTGTGTGTACCTATTGCATACCGCTACAACAGTCGACACCTCAAGAATGACAATATTGAATATTTTACTCGTGACAAATATATATAATATCGACGCTGATTAGTATAATATATATATATACAGACGTACAAACAATGTAGGCACTTACAACTCATATACTCACGTAGAATAGAAAATGTAAAATATCTAATTACAAAAAATTCTTCAAAATGTTTTACTATTTGCTACTTATATAATTTAGTCAAGTCAATTATAATGCAAATATTAAAATATGATTGGACCTCGCCATTATTAAAATATTCATATCGTAAATGATCACAAACTTAAAAAAAAATGTTAAATGTTAATATTAAAAAAAAAAAAAAAAATAGTATTATTAGTAACATTTATATTAGAGTAGTTGTGTGTGTGTGTGTGTCGTTTTTCCTATAGTAAAAACAATTGTTCAAACATGTATTATATAGCCTGGTATAGCAATCTTGCGTGCACTATTACTAAACACGCGATCCGGCTGCCACAGAATAATATACATTTAGATGATAAAAACACGAAGAAAACAATTTTTATGTACACAAGTAACGCACTATAATATTAATATAATATATGTACCTATCTACGTACAAATATGAACATTATATTTTTAATAATTTAAAAATACATTCTATATTATTACAAAATAATACATCGGTCGATACATCTACTTTTTCAAGAATTGTGATTATAATAGCTAATCTTAATAGTTAATTCAACGAGTAAGTAAATACGATTGCCAAAGTACCTACAGCAGCAGTTTGGTGGACGGTACATTTTTAAATTTTATTTAACATAAATTATTTGATATGGAAAATTAACTTAAAAGAATTAAAATATATAAAAAACGATATTATATATTGTTATCGCATTCTGATAACGATTATTATGAATGTATTTTGATTATGATTTCTTGGAAATATTAATAATAATGAGTAAACCAATATAAATTATGTGTATCATGATCGTGTTTCCTTGCACCTACAACGCAACTGTAAAGATCGATAAAATATTGCAACAGTTTTCTGTTCGCTATGATAACTACGATAAAAATACAAAAGCATCGGCTTACAAGTTAGAAATTCTTTACACTTTTTCGAGTTAAATTGTCGAAACTGACAAATAATACAGTTATTGAGAGATTGAATAATAATTTTCTTAATAAAAAAGTTTCGAGCTGTTTTGTTTTACACCGATTCCCACATCTGTACGTAACGATACTATAATATACGATGACACACATGCCGCGACGTTGGCGTATATTATATTATTTTATAATATAATATTATACGCGTATACACGTGTAACTACAACGCAAACGAGGCCCGAGAACGATTTCGATTTACTATTGCCAATTTTAATTTAATAATATTTTTTCGTTACTTTTTTTTTATCGTCTACTCGAAATCAAAGTGAAAATTTCCACATACGCGTCTCATTAGGTCATGACGAATCTCGTCTCCCGGCTTTGACGCAAATTTATCGACCGAGCTTAGATACATATTATTATTGTACACGTTTTCACGTGCCAGTGTGTGTATGTATGAGTGTGTATTTATTTGCTAGCGTGGAGAACACACACGACGAAAACGGGCGGCGGTGACTAATTAAAATAGCTGTGCCAGCAGAGGCCAGGGATTAAACGCGAGCGGGTTCACGTAAATTCAAAAAGGTCATTTTTGCGCGCCAAAAACAATGTTATTTTAGTAAATACATCGTGCATAATATAATACATCACGCACTCATTATCGTATTCAAAATAATAAGAGTATAAGTCAGTACACCAAAATTATATTCTGTACAGTTTTGAAACAATCACAAATCAATACCTATATCGTACGGCGTTGTAGACAGTAGTCAGATAGAGCAGATACTTAATATAGATACAAATGAATATCCGCAAATAAATTTGTAGACGAAAAAAGTAGAAAAGATAAAATATTTATAGTATTATTAGGTATACTACAATATACTACACCACGTATTCGACACAAGCAACAGTTGGCTCCTTATCCGGTTAGTTATAGTCGCCCTCGTCCAGTGATGTTATAAAGTCATTGTTTTTTATTCACATGAAGCTATTTTATAATAGCGTTTCCCACCAGTCATATCATGACTGAACTGAAGCCTACGGACTTCCTAAATCTACGAATGCACATGGACAATGGGAACGCCACAATAAATCACTCGATTCGTTTATGTAAAATAATGCAATTTAAGAACGTGAAGCAAGGATGTACCTATAAATATATATATATATATATAACGTGTATCACAATGCTATTTTGTTTTCGGGAACCATAATATACGAAAGAGTTGGGAAGGATTGTCAAAACCGTTTTGTCCGATATCTCGTTTCGACTTTAACTATTATAGATTAAATTCTCGCCAGCGTATACACACACACGACGCCTTAGATGATATCGCAGTCACGCGTTTGTCATTATTATGTTCAATTTTATTACATAATATATTTCATGCTGAGTTTACAGTTGGAAACTTTCCGCTACATGTATACTTGTACCCCCCACCGAATTGTACACAAAATATAATTCAAACGAAGTATTTTTAATACAATTTTACAACATTCGTTTTACCACATTTAATATAAGTAATAATATAATGTTAAATCAGATGTAGGTAATTTTATTGTTCATAAATGTTTATTATTGTTAGAGCCTGATAATAAATTATAATGATCAACTTGCCATGATTTTTTTCCACTGCTATTTACTGGATGATCTATTTATATTACTACGCGATTTTATTATATGTGACATTTATGCGATATGTTTATAATATAATGCTCGAGTATAATTTATATATATTTCAAATAGGAAATCAATACGACATATAAAATAAAAAGCAAATTTTATTTTCCCCTAATACCCTTTCAACTTGGCCTTTTATAATTAATAATTATAATAATAACACCACCGTCTAATAATAGCGGGAACCCGTGGCGAGGAGGTTATTGTGGGTGTGGAACTTTAGGGTCGTAAATATGCGAGAGGAGAGTGCACATTGACAAGAGAGATACCTCCGCCGCTTCTCTCGCCGTCGTTTTCTGTGCGGTAGGCGGCAGAGGGAGGAGGTGCAAATTAAATATACGGACGCGCGTGCAACTTTGACTGTGTCCCATAAATCACCAGGCTCGTTGTCACCGTCTTGTCCCCGCGTTCGTTTTTCAGGGGAGGTTCGAAAACTTTTTGGGTACCCGCCAAAATCTGTCGGACCGTGATCGATACTCCAACTATTGCCGAAATAAATAAAAGAAAATAATAATAATAATACAACTTTCCAAAATGTCATACCACCTCTGCGAACAACGGCTAGCAACGTTTTATTCTAAAGGTATACGATAGGCATATATAGATAAATATGCTTTGTCGCAGAAAACGTACTGTACAGTGACAGTATTTGGAAAACGTCCAGGTTTGAAAATACGAGGAAATTTCAACGAATATATCAATAAGAATTTTTGATTATCATAAGTTTCTAACCATCAAATAAAAGGCGCCGACAGATTTGACCGACTTCGGAAAAGCTGCGACAATGCAATTCTCCTTTCATCCCAGTTTCTATTTTAACAGTTATTATACAACAAATTGTGCACAGGTTCGGTCTATACACATTATAGTTTACGCATGCGCATCTCTTCAGCTGTTGTTCGAAATCATGGTTGGTTTTTAGGAGAACCTAAATATAGAGGTGTCACGCGGACGTGTAGGAATCTCGCGAGAGAATCCAGAAATAAAAATCCGTCCCCGGACCTTACGAGCGTAGGAGATTAATAAGGCGCCTCGCCGCCGAAAAAACTACGCAGCGTCCCACCGCCTTCTCCCAAACCACTACACTTCTACCTCTATATCATCAACACTACAGACTGAATGTACCGCTTTTTTGTTTATTAATTTTAGTTCGTGGAAAAAAGTTAAAAAAGATCCTGGAAAATTTGTCTTTTTGTTCGGGTGACGTATTATACATTTTCCCCCGTTCAAATCCCTTTTTGTAAAACGGTATACACTCTAAAATATTACCCTTTAAAGGTTCAACTTTGTCTTTTAATAACGCTTAATGAATAGAGGGAAGAGATGAAAAGTTTCAAACCATTAACCATGTAAAAAGACGACACGGAGCTCACCGCTATATAGAGCGGTAATATTTTTGAAGGCAACTATGCCTGCAACCCGAGCAAATATTTAACAGCAAATTATAATTTCTAGAAAACCTGATCGTAAATCTTTTGCTCTTTTAAAGGACCACAAATAAAAAAGTTTTTATATTAATTTTTAATGGAAAAATATGACCCGGTATTGAATAATGCATTATTTTTAGCGACATCTGTTTTTTTTTTTTTGTATAGATGAGCTATGCAGGTGTTATAAGATAGACGAGTTGAAGAGTTACAATAATAATATATTCTAATAACTCACCGAAAATGAATGACCATTTTTAAAATAAAAGTTTTAAAACTTTAAAACACTATTTGATTTGACTGATTGTGCATACCAAACTAAACGAAACCAATTTATAATGAATTCAACATTTATAAGATCACACAACATAATATGAACTAGGAGTATAACTCGATAAAATATTCATAGCTCATATTTCATATTTCATCCATATATACGCTGTAAAATATGAGGTTCTCGATTGAAAACCCCAGCGGGTGAATAATTTACTAATACACTCTCTGTCGATTCGTAACTTAAACGCAAATTTACAAAATGCGAGTTGAAAATAATAATATTCAAGAAAAGATATTAATTTAGATCTTGCTCGTATTACCTATTCGTAACACAACTAGACCAACAAACTGGTTTTGATTTATTTCGAATGACTTTTATTTATCGCAAGCAAACGTGTAATTTAGAAATATCGTCATAATTATTGTTAGTACTTTATTACTATTAGATTTATAATTCTAATATATTGGTAGTTGATTAACCTGTCCATAAAGCGTTTATTTATGTCTAAAGTGTAAAATACAATAACTATAAACTATGCCAATATGAAAAGATTTTTTTTTTGTTACCGCCCACATACAATCGTTGTTTGAAAATGATCAAACAGACGTTATACATGTGTCCTGACATGAACAACTAAATAAGAGTTTTTCTGCACGTATTGCGTCGTTGATGATCTATTAATAAATGCAATTTAAATTAGTACAGTACGGATAAAATTCATTTTAGACTGATAGAAACATAATTATTAACGTAGGCAAGCCTCGGGAGAAAATATCATTCTCGGTCTTCCAACATTGAGAGAAATGTAATATATATTATCATATGGGTATGATATGCGATAACCTTTAGATGTACGTGCGTCATTACTCGTCATTGGTCGCTTCTCGTCGACCGTCCTTCCGTAGGGTGTATATACAGTGGTGGTCGTCGCATAATATTGTCGCCGGTTGCCGGTTGGGGCTGGGTGTGCTGTGCGTGCACATATAGGGCGCAAAGCGATCACCCCTTCAGCGCACGTAATCCTACGCTGCGGCGGTAGCGCACACGGAAAGGACTCGTGTCGGAGGAATTCATTTCCTTTGCAGGGTCCTCTCGCACGCATACGCACATATAACACACACGCATTCACCAACACAGTCGTCCTACATTCGTACCCATTTCTGCCACTAAATATGTATAATGTATATATATTAGTGCATTATATATACACGGAGAATATGTTATTCTCATACAAATACACACACACACACACACTAAACCTTTTAAATCAATAAAACGAAAGAGACCTCTCTGCCCCTTAGGGTTGAATATATATCATATATATATATATATACTATACGACGGACGACCGGGGCGGACATGTATACTGTATACATACATATGTGTGTGTGTGTGTTTATGTAATGGAGGAGATGTGGAAAAACGGAGACGGGTGACCCGAAACCGAAGCAAAAGTTCAACCGCGCTCAAATGTCACGCGCGCGTTTCGTCCACCCGCCACTCAATGCAGCCGACGCGGCCACTGCGATAAAAAGGTTATGGCGGCGCGCGCAAAAGTTCTCACGCCGGAAATTATTTTTAACCGGCGGCGGCGTTGCAGGATCTCCACCGTCGGGAAAAACATCCCTCGGGATAAACGGATAGTGTACGTGAACCTACTGCACGTTAGCGGGGAGGGAGAACCTTAACGAGATGAAAAACTAGCGTTGTGTGTTCGTTATATACGTATAAATCGGCTGAGAAATAAACGACCCTAATCCGGATAAACTACAGTGCTGTACAGATAGGTACACGATCGTTATTATTGCCGATCCAACGCCACTATAATATAATATACACGAAATTACACAAAAATGAAATCTCCTTTAGATATAATATAAATATTATAATACTACAATTTACACTTTAAATACACCATGGCGGTGTGTATAAATTGTGAAAGAATGAGGATCTTGGACATGAAATTAATGAAATTATAGGTTTGTGTGTTGTATGCCGGAAGGTATTATTACTTAATATACAAGTTATAAATTATAAGATATAAGTAATAAGTATATAGGTGCATAATGCATAATAGTATAAATTAAATTTTTAGTTTTATTTATATACGTAATATTCAATGTTTCAAATCAACGGTTGAAAACTATAAATTAATATAAAAAATTTAAAACTTATAAATGCATTGTACAATAATTTAAAATAAATAAATCACCAATCGACACATCTTTTAGAAGTTATCTATGAAGGGTAGGTATAAATTTTGTTTGGTCCACAATGAAAATAATTCTAATATAAGTATAAATACATCCGTTTATATTGAATTGTAAATAATTATAAATTAAATGTCAAATATTATTTAATGAGTTGGTACAGTGACCAACTGTGACAAATGAGTTTAGTGATGGAGTCTTTTTGTTTTGTTTTAAGCTAACGCTTTTTATGTTGTTGTTTTTTTAAGTTACCTATATTTTGTATGGATAATTGTCAAACTACACGGATGGCAGCCCATAAAAACTGGTGTTCGTAACCTTCAACGTTGTGTTCTCGCTCAATAACGTTATAATTATTCAATTGTGCTCAGTCGCGTCCGCGCTTCAATTTAAAACACGTTCAATTTCCCAAATTATTATTTATATTTTGTTTGTTGTGGCGCATCAGACAGTCAGAAGAATAATTTTTTGACGTGATACTATATAGGTACATAAATTTATGTACGACAGCTAATATTTACTGTTCATACTTCAGACACAAACGCGGTTCCCCTTTTATTTTATTTTTCAGACAACATGTGTTCTTAAGAGACAAGTATTCGAGGGCTCGCAGTGACGTTGCGTGTCAGACGTGGGGGACGAACGCGCTACGTAATTCATTAACGCTATCGTCTCGTTGGCATTCATCCGTAATATTCATAGTTAGTAAGAATAAAAAATACTTTAAAAAAGTCACATCTACTCCTCCTTTTTCCCTCTCTCGAGATCGCTACTACGTACAGCCGTCGCCACTATTTGTATACATATAATATGTACCGTCACACTGAAAAATATTTCGAGTTGACAAAATAATTCTGTCGTCCGCGATGCACACATCGCGACGTATGACATACATATAATATAAATTTATACATAATATACTGCATGCACTAATAAATATTCTTTTGGGTTAATTTTTTATTTGTAACGTATATTTTATCAAGTTGCAACGGCAATATGTTTTTCGTAGTAATGCATTGATTTATCGCCTGTTATTTAAAATAATGCCACGATTAATAGCACACACTCACGCGATTACGCTAAGCTCATTAAACGATTTATCCTCCCAACACTGTATATTAAGTTTTAAACCGATTAGACAAACGTAAGTTGTAAATTTTCTAATTTAGTGTTCTAGACAAACTTTAAAATAATACACTATTTAAATAGTAGTATACCAAATAATTAATAATATATTAGTTCTTTATATACCTATAGTAGTTAACAAGTTACAGCGTTCAATAAATGACTTACTTATTACAATACTTCCAACAGATGACCTCGTTTCACACAACACAACAACACTTGTACAGAGAGTAAAATATAATATCATCAACATAAGTTTATTAGAACACGTTTGCGAGGAGCCGGCTAAAAATATAATTACAACACTTTGTCGGACGATGGGTGTAGTATGCTTAAGCGAGGATTATACGGAACTGAAACGAAAGCGGAAAACGGTTGTGTTGCAACGGCAGGGTGACGCGTTTGCAGTATTTGCAGTAAACATGCTGTGAAATCACTTTCCAAAATCTATAATATGTGTTATCCTTATCTTCAACAGTATAATAAGTACCGTTATATTATATAATACCAATAGTACACCACAAAAAAAGGTCCATCTATATTATTATTATTGTACTGTTGTGCGTACCTATATTATATATATGGTGACCGGAATTTTGTCATCGGTTGATGTGGGTCTGCGTGCCCTGCTTTACGAAAATAAAAGCCGTGGTCACGTATAGAGGATACGCTCCTTTCAAATTACAGTTGTATACATATACATGACGCAAGACTGAAAGGACACGTTCGTATTTTATCAAACACTTTGTCCGTAAATTATATACGTGTGTGAGTATATTCTAGGGATTTACTTTTATTATATAAGTTATCTGTTGCAGGTCGCTAAGTCGCTTATTATTGTATTGTATTTGGATGAGTACGGATAATCGAATTATATTATGTAATATTATTATAAAATGGACAATAAAATTATTGTCGGACATAGCGTTATAATCTCTTTTTCTTTATATTAGAACTGTTCAAGATTTTTGATATCTGAGAATAAAATAATATACACAAAGTGTCTATTATCGTGGCTAACAATGCGCACATTGATTATATATATATATATATTATGAAGATTGAATACACAAAAATGTATACCTAACTGTACATATCTAAGGGGTGCAGGTATAAAAATCCCTACTTGCAACACACTCGGTGATTTTTTTTTCGTTCTATGTGAGCATTTTTATTTTATTTTAAATAGTTTTCAAAATAAATGCTAAGTTTCACTGTATTTTTAGATTTATATATACTCGGCACGGTCCACAACTACCACGACGGGCGACGGTGACGACGGCGATGACGACGGCAACGCATGGGCGAAAAAAATTTATGCGACTCTCAGGACTCGTAGTAGCGTCAACGTAAAACAGTCATCCACTTCGTTATTATTTGAAAAGTCAACACATAAATCAATTACCATTAATTCATTATAATATATTTATAAATACATACTATGTATTTATTAGTATTTTTGTATTTTAAGTATATATTAATTTTACACTTATTTTAGTTTTCTGCATTGCCTGTCTCGTACATGTCACATTTATCTATATGTATATATATACTATAAATATATTATATAATATGTATATTCACATTAGAACAGTGATTAAGTATATTATCATATTATTTTCGCCTACGCAAAAGTATCAGAATAACCGAATAAAAAACGGCCATTCGTTTATTTTTAACAGGATTCCAAAAATGATTTTTGACGTACCGGAAACATGACGCATACCCTGTGAAGAGGTCTCGGCGGCGATGGACGAAACGAGAGTGAGCGAACGACAGTCCCCCTGGGGAATCGGCGTTTGAACTGCCAATTGATTGGGTCTGACGTCCGGCAGAGGGTTAGAAAAACATGGTTGAACGAATGGAGTGTATATTGTGTAATATATATAAAAATCTACGAGGAGAAACAAGAGAAATTTTCGGGGACGATCTATATCCGTGCACACGTGTTATTTGGGGATAATCCCGGTGGATTATGTGTATATATGTATTATATAAATATGTGTGTGTGTGTATTATATATATGTACCTATGTATGAAAAATAAAATGATGAAAATATTGTCGGGTAAAAGAACTTAATTTTTTTGTTTCCGTAGACGATAACAATTGCTGTAGAGCGATTTATGGGTACGTTTGCAGTTAAGTGTCGGATGTTTTAGCTAAAATAATAATGCCGTTTCGTGCGTGCAATAGACGTTTATTTTTTTTATTCTTAGCGAAATGGACATAACTAAACGCGGTAAAAGGGTAAAAACTAATGAAATTAATTACACTCTCCAGCTGTGGGTAAAAAATATACTACTGGAAAAACCGGTAGAATACCGTTGGGTATATAGTATATATATATACATATATACATAGAACGTTTTCGTAGAATTTTTAAAGCCTTCGATGTAACTGGGAGGATTGAAGGAAAACTCTGAAGAGACGGTTAACGGGTCGACGGTTTTGTCGGCTCGACATTACAAACGGTACAGCGAGGTGATGTGAGTGGGTATGGGAGAGGTGGCGCGTACGGAAATCTGACACAAAGATAATACGGGCGCGAATGATAAACGGTTTGCGCAATACAATGTCAACCTAATGGATGATCGATGATCCGGTCTCAGGGTTTCGGGTTCCTTGAGCACGGTGGTGGTGAGACGGCGGTGCAATGAAGAGTCCTGCGTTATAGATGAGGGTGGTAGAAGATGAGGTGGTAAGGATGGAGGGAGACGGTCGAACAGTGTGAGTGTAGAGCGGAAGTGACTGACGGAGAGGGGAAGCGAAGTCTCTCCCTTATATATATAGTTATATCGTACCCCCACTTCACCGCCGGTTTTCTCCGCGGTCACCGAGCGCGTGTTCGAGCAAGTGGAAAACGAACACAACGAAGATGAAAACTCAAACATGGCCGACCACCGCTTTGGTATGGACCAGATGAAAATCCAATTAAGCTCCGAAGGCTACCCTGCGACGCGACGCTATTTCCCCCTTCGCGGAGCATGTATTTTTTTTATTTGATAAAAAAAAAGATTTTTTTCTTTCTCCTACACAATACGAATAGGTTAAAATATGAATATTGGAAGCAACACTGTTATCGAAATGCTTTGGAAAAAAATACTGACCAAGTTATTATTGATAATGTAGGTTAACATTTATAATATTATAGTTTTAAAATGAATTCAGTGTTATCGGCGATATTTTAATTTAATTTAATAGGTAGTAAATTAAACTTTTAAAGTAATATATATTGCACACGAAGTCAAAAGATTAAAAATTAAATTAAATTATATTTTCGCATTAATCCGGTTGTATGAATCAGTATAGTTCGAGATTAATCTGGTGGGATCACGAGAATTGCATTAGATACATAATACCTATAATTCTATGTTGGTGTACATTCATATGTAAAAAGGTGTTGCATTAAGATTGAGAGAGAGAAACAAATACACTATAGACACGAAATATATTATCGTCATTAAAATAATTGTAACGAGCATTGGACCAAAGCACAAATGTTGAGGAGCTTAACGGCTGTGGTTTGATAAGACTATCGGTTGCGTAGAAAACGCAGGGGAGAGTCTCGAAGCCGTTACCGTTGATATTGCTTTATCTATTTCATCGCATGACACCTAATACTTTTTAGGAGTATTATTTATTCTACAATATGATTATATTGTATTATCAGTAGGTACCTATACTTATAAGATATACTACATAGTTCCGTAATTGTATTATTGTTTTAATATATTATTATAATTCCGCTCCATCATTTAAAAATTTAAAAATATATACGACTTTCGAAGAAACTAGAGCGCACTTTGCACATGAGTTCAAATGTACTAATACCAATATGTGTATACTGCTGCAATATTATGTAAAATGTATACTATTATAACCTATACCTTGTCTGCCAACTATTCAATGATATAATGTATAATATTATTATGATATAACCAGAAAAAACGCGATAAACCACATTGTTCATTTGCCATGAACCTTTCGATCACACGTGAAATGTTTCTATTCAATTATAACACACATAATATTATAGGTAGGCACTACGTGTTTACGTATCTAAAGCATATTATATAGATCATTTACAGATCATCATACCCACGCATTTAAACGTATATACCTATTTAATATAGTTATTGCTATATTATGTGCATTTTTTATCCTCACGAGTTAGCATGCTTACGCCTTTAATCTTTATAAATTAAATCTTAAATAATATCAATAACATAGTTTTTTTTATTACATCAATATATATCAGAATCTTATATAAACAGTTTATATTATTTGTATAAACAACGATTAAAGTGTGGTAGCTATCTATAGACTATAATGTATAAGTACCTGCATATAATAGTATTATACATACAAAAAGTATCAATGCTAATGATTACATTTTATTAAGTGTGTATATTATAATACTCGTAAAATCTTTTTTTGTCCTTAATTTGAATACACACTTTTCAGCCTTGACGTCATAAATAATAAAGTATCCATACAACTATAATTATTTTTATTTTTACTATACATAAGTACCAAGAGTTTATTTTAGGTTCTACACTAATTAAATATCTCATCAAAACATTCAGGAAGTTTATGTATGAAATTAAATAATCATAGATAATGATTTACTGGTTTTTATGAATTAATTAGATGTACTCGTAAATAATACCTACATAAAAACATAAGTCTTTTTAAATATTTAATTGTTTACAATTGTATTAAAATATTTTAATTCGTTCGTATCTATTAAAACCACATATGATGTTTTAGTTAACAATTAACATTAATAATTGTGTGCATAATATAATACATTATTTAGGTATATATTAGGTATGTACTATATACCATCTAAACTTATAAAACAAAAGAAAATAATTCTTATACCGATATAACAAAAGCGCGAATTTTTAATTACTCTCAAGTATTCAATTGAGATGAAATTATTCATTTTTCATGTCCCAAAATATATAGTTCATATTATAATTAATAAACATGTGTATAATTAATATGAATAATTTTTATATTTTACATATTATAGGGTATAATTTATGTGGTATCCGGTTTAAATGCTATCTACAACTAAATTAAAGTAAACATAAAACAGTTTTATATTTTAAATAATTAGGCAGTATCTACAAATAGTACTTAGGAAAATTATTTTTTCAAATATTAACGTAGGCATTTTTAAACAAATAATATTTTTTGAAATTGTATACAAATTAAATAATATAATAATATTATCATATGATATAATTTAAATACTTGCATGGCCATTATGCCCCCCATAAAAGTCACCCCTGATTTCATCAATAATATTTTTCAACTCAGCAATAATTTATATAATTATAAAGAATTATAAAATTGTATACAGATTTGTGATATGAATATTATAATTATATAAACCAGCAGAAAATTTGGATAAGGATGCAGCGTACTGCAAAATATAATATTCTAAAATCGTATGTGCTATAATATGCAATATATGCACCATCATAAATGGAATGAAACCAATTAATGTCTTATAACCTATAGTTTAAACAATAATATTGTCAGTCAATCGCGCGGTCTACTAAAAATTGCTATTGCACTATAGTTGTATTTCGATTCACTTTATAGATTTTAATAATTATCACAACTATGATAATAACGACGATATCACTAAACGACACAAGAAATGTTGACGAGATGTTAATAATAATAATACATAATATTGTGGGTCCGATTATATATTATTATACGTTCAATATGTTATAAGCTACGCATCTCATTAGTAACATATAATACTGCTATAAAATAACGTCATACAAGTCGTAAACATTTTAGTGTCGATCGATATGGCAATAAACGGCCAACCGCCTTTCTTTCTTTATTTTTTATTTTTTTTATTTAGCCTTAAATAACTGTTTACAGCCATGATGAATAGCACTACTCATTTCACAATAAAGCATAGGAATTTTTCTGTTTTTCGATTTAACCCATAGGTATCGCGATGAGCGAACTAACAAACATTTATTTGCACACACACTCCACATTTATATATTATACTATGTACAATTATAGTAGTCATTTTTTTGTCTTTAAATCTATAAATAACAATCTTTATAGGAAATCTTGATCACTTATAAAGAAAACAATATTGTTTTATAATATATTAAATTATTGTCACGCTATACATTTGTTTTACGGTGCCTCTTTAATATATGACTGTAAAATAGTTTTCTTATTTCAATTAAGAATTATTTATTTTCTCTCGAAACGATTAACAACTATTGACGAAATAAGAAATAATAATACGACGTTGGAACGTATAGGTATATCATATTAAATGATATCAGGTGTGAATCGTTGATGTGCGTAGGCAGGTCTTATAGGTAGGTACCTATAAATATAATTTACGCACGAGAAAGTCTTATTCGAGAAATACTTCTGAAATATACTACACTGCCGCGGCCGTAGCCAATACTTTACACGCACAATTATATTGTTTAATGGTTTTTCACAATGATATATATATCATAATATAATATCATAATATTCATAATATTATGATATCATAATATTGTAAAAAATGCAACACGTATCCAACCCATGTGAGAACGAGTTGATTTCCATCAATTAATAAGAAAATACTTGATTCCTCAATAAACCTCGCAACTATTTATAATCAATTGCAGTAAAACTAGTTTCATTTACATTTCATCAAAATATTCTATTGAAAATTGTAATATTACCTGTGTAATATTATGTAGTACCTATATGATATTTAGTAATGCGTATTGCATTGTAATTTTCAATTGACATGAGTACAAAGAAACGAAAACTGCAGTACGTGAATACCATAAAGCACTCGTGCAACTCTTATAATTTTTGGACGTATACGTATAGTAGGAAGATACGTCACCTCGTTTACATGGACGTGCTTGGACTGGGGAATAAGTACTTCTGAAACGATAATGACGGATTCGCGAGCCGCGTGTGCAGCACTGCAAGATGAATACTCGAAAACGAGGAAAACCCGTCGTAACAACGATCGATTTAATTTTTAAACATCGAATAAGGCGACTAAAAACTAGTTTTGTATTAACGTATTTGATATGACGTGACAAATATTGATCCAAAAAAATCTGAATTTATTAAAATCATTTTTCTTACGACAAAATATCGGTGTATACATTTAAAATTTATTTACATTTACCTGTTCACGTCCTACTTCTAACGGTATAAACGTGGTGGCCACCCGCCGCCTACTAACCTCCTCCAGCTCGGTTGACATGGTGGTATGAGTATACCGCGCTGCAGCAGTCGTTTGCGAAAATAATAATATTCTGCTTGCATCCAAGGCGGACTCGTGGTCGTGGCATCGGTCGCGGACAGTATTATAGTATAGGTAGGTGCTGGCAAATACTGCATCAGAGCCAGAGCATGCAACTCGTTGTAAAATGGGACCGAAAATCGTGACCAGCGCGCGTCCGTTCTGTGGCGATGATCAAAATACTAATTCTTCAATTCGCGATTTTTACGGTCGCGCACGTTATTATTACTTAGGTATGTTTATAAAACGTATATAGTACACGCTAACAAAAAAAAAAAAACTAAAAAAAAAAAAACAGTGCCTGGTCAGTTTACTATATAACTTCTACATAAAAGCAGGGCAGGTGACCACCCAGGGCGGACGCCCGACGGCGAATTTTTATTTGTTGTTAATACGCAACCAATTTTTTTTTCATCTACCTATTTTTTTTTTTTAACAGTCATAAAAAAAATGAATAGGTCGATTATTGTCGTTTTATTATTTTGAAATCTTATTATCGCGATACCTGCTATAGGAATCGAGGCAAAATATGTACCTACACGCTTATTATATTTTATAACACTTATAGCTACCGGTGTTTTGAAGTGCGAGTTTTTTATATACGCGTGACGATAGAAATAACGATTGGGTTATTGCTACAGGATATTATGATTCTTTTAACGCTCACTTATTGTTTTAAAAACTATTAACATATACCTACCTACATTTAAATTCATTCGTAATTCAAACAAAAATTAAAATTATCATGATATGAAGTATTATAATGAAAAAACATTCTAAAAAATTGTTAAGTTTTCGAAATATTCAGTAACATATTATATAAAAATAATCACCCTGTGTAGTATGTATTATATCTTATTATCGTATGACTGAAGTTTTAAAGTAATACAAATGTATTTTGGTTAACACCGTTATATGAATTGAAGGGTTAGGTTATTTTATAGAATAAAGCTATAAGTAACCAACAGACTATAAAAATAAGTAATTTTTAAGATAATACATTTTGATGTCAAATTAATAGATCATATAATATATTAATATATTTTTCAATGAATAATTCAATTGTTCAAATGAGAGCATTTGCTTTATTAGGTATATTGTATATCTCGAAATATAATAAATAAAACGCACGCAAGATTTCAATAATTTTAAAGAATCCACGTGAACGACGACGCACAGGTTATGTACTGCGATGAGCTAGATAAGGTTTCTGGTTAAAAAAAATAGTGTGTGCTATCATTTGGTGGTAGGAATTCAATTAATCGATAATTAAATATACTTGTGTATGTATATTTATATATATATTATATGTTAGCGATTGTTCACATTACCTAATACCTGCATCAGATTCTTATCGAAAACTTATTCAATTATAAACGAAACCGGTTAAAAACTCAGTCAACAAATAAAAAAATATTTTCACTCGAAAAAAAACTTTTTTTTTGCACGTACGATCGATAAGAACTTGACATTTTGACCCAAAACAGCAAGGGCTCAAGTCATATAGTGGAAAGAAAAATAGAAATTTAAAACGAGAAAACGGGAAAATTGGCGCCGTAAATTATAATATGAATATTTACACGTCGTGCGCGCGCGGATCATAAACTCATAACTATTAAAATACCGGTACCAAAAGTGAACGTTTAATCTCGTAAACACTGTGGACCTTAACTAAAAACTACTATGCAATATTCTCTCTGTATTGTCCAGCATAAAAAAAAAGCGAGCCGTAAACACACGGGCGCTATCTACCGCAATAGCGGTCGACCCGTCGTCCGACGAATCGGCGGCAGCGCGACATCTAACGGTGTTATCGACGACAACGACAACGACACGGGCGGCTGCGGGCCAGTATAATAATGTAAATTACACCCATTAAACTGCTGTTTTCCTTTCTTAATGGCCCGTTTTTATTACCCGGTCCGGACAACAACTTGTATACGTGCGCTCGCGTTTGTGTGTGTGTGTTTATGGTCTCTCGCTCATTCACAAATATAGTCGTATTAGTATATTAATATAATATAGTGTAGGTAGTAGTAATAGTAGTAGTAGTAGTAGTAGCAGTAATGCCGTTAACGTCCATAACCTGGCACAATGGTTTTCTCCTTAGGCCGGGTCCACCGTCACCGACCGCTTTGCAAACAGTCGTAAAAATAATAATAACAATAAATAAATAAAATACGGTTTTCGACCTTGTTGCGATCGTGCGAGTGTTGCGCTTTATTATATTACTGAAATAGCGAAGCTTTAAATCTGTACGAAAGCACGTGGTTGGTGTTATATTGTTGTTTTACACACTATGGCACAATCGCAAGACGAATGAAAACGTGAGGACTGCGACCTTTATGTTTCGTCTTTATCATATAATATTGTGTACAACGAGTCTACAAATTAATATTCGGTATCAACGTTCGCACCCATACAGGTCCGAGGACGTTCGCATAATAAGAATAAATCACGATACCAAAACGTCTTCTCCGATTAAGTCACAACTGTATGTTGTCATTCAATGTTATTCTATCCCAACGATAATAGTGTAGGAATCATACAGGCATACAGCCTTGACATTGAACTATTAATTTGATATTTATTTATTTAAAGTACCAGAAGTATCTGATAGTGATGGTTTAAATATTAAGTAGTATTTCGATTGATATTATTTTGTTACCAAAAACATCCCGTTTGATGAGAATTATTGCCATGTTTATGTTATTATAATCTATATTTTATAATAAATGACTGATGTACCTATTAAAATTTATAATATTTAAATGAATAATGTTTTAACGATAACAATTATTATTATAAAACGAATAACAATCCAATTTTTTTTTACTTTAGTAAATTGACTTATTATTAATATTATGTGTTTTCTAATCGTATATCCATTTCTGTCTCTATCTGTCGGATATACCACGAACCATTAAGGGCTACTAAACTACCGCACACAAAATATAATCTCAACAAGTCGTTTCGATTTTTATTAACATTTTTGCAGAGAGTGCTACTAGGCTATATACGATACCGAACCTTGAGCTCGAGACAGACAACACTTCGAGAGCGGATACGTAAATCAAGCTAGGACTCACCGAAAAACGCACAGAAATTTTAAGATAACGCCTCACTGCCACAATCGTAGTAGATTGAAATCGCATGAATACTTTTCTCGTCCGACACTTCATTTCCGGTACCTAAACAACAGCAACAGCAACTACGACAGCGGTGTGGTGGATAGGCCACGAGCCACACCTACGCATTTCCGGTATTTTCTATATTATAATATCTCTCCACCACGATTGTTCGGCCGGTTTAATAATTATTATCGTCGGCCACGGTCGGCCGGCCAGATTAGAGTAGCCAAATTACAGGTTAGTGGTGTGTGTCTGCAGCGGCCAGTGAGTGTTCATATAAGCGAGCGACGGTGATAAGTGCAGGTGCGGTAGTAAGAGGAGGGAGTTGCAGGAGGAGAGGTCGAGTGTCAAAAAAGGGGTGGTACGGCGATAGGGTATTTGATGGAGGGGGTCGTCGTCGAGGCGTTTACCCGGCAGATGGTATCAGCGGCGGCGGCAGAACGACATTTCGTCGGGTGTGGTTGAGCGCATACCACCCATGTTGAACCCGTGCCGGTTGTATTGCTGTTCTAGCACGGGACCCGGAGGATATAATGATAATAGTAATAATAATAATAATATTATTATTAATATATTACATGTTATATTGTATATGTGTAATATGTACAATGTAGATGTATAGGCAAATCGTTACAGTGTTACACCCATATCAACGTCTTTAAGTCTTTTGTTTATCGTCATCGTTTTGTTTCGTTTTCACTTATCTCTCTCTTCTAGGTCCATTCTGTGGTCTAGATTATATACCTAATAATAATAATATAATAAATATAATAATTATTAATAAGCAAATTCGTTAAACGGTATAATTATGCTTATAATAACTATCTAATGTCAACGACAAACTGCATGTAGACCCCCCGCGCGTAGAGTGAATAGAGGGGAAACAAATAAACACGTTATAATACAGTAAGAGAATTTGCCGGTCGAATAGTATATAATAATACGTATATCGAACACTCGTATAATATCGTATTTAGGTGGATCTGTGTAGAGGAACAAATCTTACAGATGTCAAGAATCTCGAACCGGGAGTAGAAAATAATTTATGATAGGAAAAAACATCAACGAAACCGAGAATATTTACATCTGCGCATGTGTAAATAAGTAGATACTAGATAGATATTAGTTACAGCTGAAATATTCAATGGACGTCTGTATACAAAAACAAAAAATAATTGAAAACAAGAATAATCAATTTTAAAATATTCAAATTTCATAATACCATATTATAATACGATCATTGAAAAATATACCGACGTATTAATTACATACACATCTAATAGTATAAATTCATATATATTATTTCAACATTATATTTTAACTCACACACAGTGACTCATATTTGTACAATGCAATAATTAATTAAACGCAATGTTCTACACGATTTATTATGTACCTACTTGAATAGCCGTTGTAGATATAATTATCATTTATCATTATTTTAGTCTATCAGATTGGTATTTCTACGATAATAATTAGGATAATTTGTAATTTGAACAATGATTGAATTAATTTGTACGTTAAATATAGATTCTAATAACTTGAATCGGAAATAAGCAATAAACGATACAAAAAAAAAACACGAAAAAGTTAAAAACGTTTGATATAATGGTTATTATTATTCCACCCACTTTCTCTTAGTCGGTCAAAATGCTATAAAACCAAACGTTAATTTTTATATAGCTATTGTGGTAGCAAATAATATTTAACAACAATATATTATAATGCCTATTATAATTACATGCATTTTTAAACTTTTGATTGCGTTGAGTATAGCATTATACATCCATATAAATGCTAATGCTTTTCTTTTCGCAAATTAAAATAATGAAATATGTTTTTTTGGACAGGTCACGAGGTTTTAGATTAAGCCAACTTTTATATTCCACCACAATTGTATAAAAAAAAATATAGACGTCAGCAGGATAACATTTATGTACCTGTAATCTGTACGGTATATAAAGTATTACAACGCATTCATAGCTAATACCAATGATTGTGCCACGACGGCTGTTGTATGCGCATTGTGCGCCCGATGAATCTTTATTAGTAATTTAGTAATAGTGCAGAACAAAATGGGAAAACGCGATTGCTCGTGGCACGGGGCGACAGGCAGTCGGCGAGCGGGCAATTGGTCGGTAACGGCGGGGGGAGGTGCCGTCGTGCCGCAAAGGCGATATTTACGACCGGCAGGCACGCAAATTTGATTCTAAACACGGATAAAAAAACGACCGGTGCCTGACGTTGGACGTCGGGGGCAAATTGTGTTTCAGGACAAGAGGGGAAACGGAAAACGAACGGGAAATATATATATATATATAGAAATAAAAATAATAATAATTACTGGGTCTGAAAGCCTCGCGTTGATTCTGTACGCACGCATGTCGTCAGCGCTGCACGTCATGTGCGCCTATAGTATACCTTTACCTACGTACCAACCCAAACATTAGAAATAATATGTATATAATATTATTATGTATGTGTGCGTGTACTAATAATATATTATACAGGTACCTTACACAATGTGTACCGTACACAGTGTACGTAGGACCTACATCGTAGGTATATATTTTGTCGAAAGAAAACGATGAAAATACATAATGTACTCATAAAAACAAAACTGAAATTGAATATAAAATTAAAATAAAAAACGATAAAATGTGGTAACACAATAACAGTGCAAACATAATATTTTTCAACACTACAACAATAAAGGGTAATTTTTGTCAATGGATGGGGGTCTCTACCTGTGACCGTTTTGTTGGTAGATTGCCAATGTTATTTTAGCTGACATCATGTCTTGATCAAAGGCATATGCAGCGTTTGTAGTAAAGACATTTTTTTCCAAACCATCGATCAGTCACTGTAATATTTCACAGGAAATTAATGAATGAGCGTTCCAAAATTTCAGAAAATACCTAAATAAACTATTTTTTATAGAATCTCGTATAAGTAATAAAAATGTAATGTAGGACCAAATTGTTTGAGTTATTTTTTTACATTTTTTAAAATCCATACGGTTTTTATGATGCACTCTGTATTATATTGTCGTACACGCCGCTGTACGACGTTCAGTGAGGGGGAACGGACGGCGATAGTCGTTTTCGGGAACGTCGAGCCCCACTGCGAATACGCACAGATCAATATTAACTGTCATAAGCGCGCGGGGGCCGCGTGTATGCGCTGGCGATTGTATATAATATTATTATTGTCGTTTTGCCGGAAAGGCGGTCCCTCCTGTCCTCTCCTCCACGTTTTGCGAGCCTCCGCTACTGCCGACCTTTCCGGCGAGGGTCGCACGACAACCATGTTGTGCGCGCGCGTGTGTATATGTGCGTACATACCCGTGGGCAGGGGCGACGTCAAAATTGTTTTCGCGCGAGAAAGCTTATTGCGTTTTGAAAAACCGTTTTTTATTTTATTTTAAACGAACATAATTCGGTGCTATAAAATAACGATAAATATAAAACGTTTCCTTCCACGTGTTCAACCTGTATATCGTGCGGCATTTTAACGCGAGTATAATATTATTATAACATACGTAATACTAAACAAAAAAGGTATACAGTATAGTATACACAACGGTTCATATATTATGAGCATCAGTACACATAACCATATATTATTATTTATTACATATTATTATTATTATAGTGATGATCAATGAGTAATATTAATACATTTTTTTTTTGCTAGCCAAAAGGCATTAATAATCACACTCATACCAAAAACTCGGAAGCTTAAGTCCCAAACAGTCCATATTGTGCGTAGAATATAACACATATAATATATATAGTATACACCTATATATATTGGTACCTTAAACTTTAAAATTGAAATTTGTCTATACGCACCTTAAACAAATTCACGGCATAGATAGGTATAACTAAATTACAAGTGTAAATACAAATGTCTTTCTAGTTTTGGTGCAACCCTCCTCCATCGACGGGTAACGCGAAATGGGATTTTGGCGGCTTATCGAGGGTTTTCGGTTGAGCACACCGAACTGTGTATTGCAATTTATCTTCCGAAAGAGTCGCGATGATAAATTGTGTCGCGAGCAGTTACAAGTAAAATACGGCGTTTTCATCAGTGAAAATACACATAGCAACGGCGTGACTTTACAAAAGATAATACTTTTTTATACATATATATGATTATTTTAAATCGTGAATAAATACCGATGGCAATATATGTTTAATCCATATATAGCCTACAGCAGCCTTCGCGATTCGGAAACTATTTTCTTATTAAAATATCGACGTACCTACATCTATATGAACGAGCAGAAAAAACGTATAAAATACAGTAGGTACATCAAGTAAAATAAATCGAAAATTGCATGCACGAACAAGTTTTCCGGATGCATGTAAGTTAACATTTTTTAAATGTATAGTATTATAATAGAGTTGAGAATAACGAGAGTGCAGTTTTCTCTCCCCTTTAATAGACTTCTGAGGTAAGATACTACTATTCACACGCACAAGAGCTGTGTACCAACTACCTATTTATGTATACTACATACATCGTTAAAAGCGCTGAAAGAACGTACAAGAATAAATAAATAGGTAGCCGTTAGCAGCAGCGGCGGTGTATTAATTACGTACAAATCGGCAAAGGCTAAATCGGTTGCAAAGTGCGAAAACGAGGGTCAGTAGGTATACATATGAGACTTGCGTCGACTTAATGGAATTTGTTTCGGGGGGGTGAGAAAAAGTGAGATATTGTATACGCGTGGTCCTGTAGCATTCTATCAAGAAGGGCCGCGTGCACAACAACTATGTAGGTATATATGGTGAAGTGTAGTGTACACCGTACATGACGACGACTTAAGGGTCGACGGTAGAGGCATCGGTGTTTGTGTCGTTTTAAAAGCATTTCTCACCCCGTGTAAATGCGTAGCACGAGCAAAAAAGAGAAAAAGGGATGGAGAGAGGGCGATATACACAGAAACTCTTCGCTTTCACCACCAAACTTGAGAACGAATATATATATATATATATACGTACATCTCCCCCAGAGAAAGAGCTCCACCGACAACCGTATTTCCTACACATGTGTGTGTGGGTGGGTGTGGGTATGATGTGTATGCGTATCTGTGTGTGCGTGAGTATAGAGCATAAAATAGCTTCGCGCGCGCTTATATGTGTGAGTGTACACACACAGTAGTATGGCGGTATATACGGCGGTGTAGGGACACACAAAAGGTCGAACGGTCCACAAATCTTCGCCGCACGTCAAAAACCGTCATGGACCTTTCTCGCGCCCGTATCCGGTCCAATACACACGCACGTTCGCGAATCGGCCGCCCATATATAATAATATATATAGTGAACCACACACTCACATACACAGACATCGTGTCTTTGCGCACAAACGCACTCACACGAACAAATACTTAATATATATAATATTATGTGTTAGTGTGTATGTGCATGTGTGCAGGGAGCCATGAGAGGGAGGTTAAGTAAATTATCTGGTAATTTATCGAAATACCGTATACCGGAAATGATACATAGTTCGGGGCGCGCCAGAAATTTGAAGTTTTCCGCGAGCGCGACGCTGCCGCTAACGTTAACGTTACGCGTGTTCTTGCTTTATCGTTTGGGTGGACCATGATTTTTGCCAACACACAATAATATAATATATATATATATGCATGTATGAGTGTGTGAGTGTGTGTGCTCGAGTGAGTATGTGCCTGTGTATGTAATAAGGGTCGCAGCAAATATAATATATGGCCACCATGTATGAAATACTGCTACGTTTGCTCGCTGCTAATGGTCGAATGGTTCACTCGGAAAAACAATCGTTTTTCCTACAGTGTGTTTAATTGATATTGAAAAGTTTTTCGAGAATAAAAAAATTCGTCAAATCGATTCGTTCAGACTTTCGTATAAAACGCGACGAGTGAACGTGGAATATTATAATTCCACATTATCGAATCGATAATATAAAACAATGCGAAATTCCTTAACAGTGTATATATATTATAATAATATGCATACATTCGCACATTCAAGGATATATTTGAATTGTATACACTAGAATAATGGTGAAAGACTGTAAATGGATATAAACAGTTATATTTTTTTTAAATAAAATATTACAATCGTGAGTAATAATAGCATTGAACTATAATTTATAAATTTAATTTGCATAGTTTAGAACGACTTTAAGTTTCTTGAAAATCGTATTTTATATCAACTCTTGGCGAAATGGCGTGACTATTAGATGCTTATCTATTTTAAACTCTGCATGTATACGAGAAAAAAAATTTGTCTATTATAATATATTCTACCGTCTGTTGCACGGTCGCTTATATATGCTATTATCACGTATGTACAACATTGCAATACAATTACATTTTGTAGAAGACTAGTTTAATAGACGTAGGTATATTATAAAAGAAAGAAACGATAGATCGGCAACAATCGTTTATGGGGAGGGGATATTACCCTCTAGCGACCCGAGGTCGCGAACACTTGGAAGCACCTGGACCTCGCACACCAACACATGGTGGCGATCTAAAAGAAATGTGTTCTAATATTTGTAATATTTGTATGAGAGAAATTTTAGTGCAACCGGTTTTGTGCGGTGGGACAAGATACGTAAATGTAAGTAATTATTTCACCAAGTGACCGATTATATATTTTAGAGCCTACTGAGCCTAGGTATTATTATAATATTATTTCAAAAACTACTGTAATTTTCGTTGTTCAGTAATGTTAAATATATTGTTTGAACTTTGAAAAGAATATAATATATTATAATATGGTAATTAATAACGCAGTATACCTAAATATGGATAGGCATTTAGAGTATTCTATTCTAATAGTTAATAAGTCAAATTTAAAAATCAAAAAATATAAATATATATGGTTTCGTACATTATGTAGTGATCATTATAATATTAATATATTATTATTATCATTATTATATAACAATTTCACAATCTATGTTCTTATTGTAATCAAATATATTAAGGCATTGAAAAGACGTCATAAAATAAATTAAATATCCAAACGAAGAAAGAAAAAAAAATAATTTATAAAAATCAAATAAGTATGGAAGAGTAAAACGCTCTATCTTTAATATTGTACAGTTAAAAACTCAAAATAATGAACGAGTAGTTTTTAAAAGAAAAATGCAACCAAACAACACTGTAGACGCAGACATTCAATTAAAAAATAATTATTCGGTTAGAACAAATGAACAGTATATTTTTATATACGGGCGAGCATTGGCCATTGAATATACATAAACGGAAAACAAGACACAAGACAAGTATATATATTATAATATAAACGTGATACGACGAGGCGTCTAACGTCTAGACTGTGAATGTGTGTTCGTATATACCGAAAGCAACGGAGAATTTCATTTACAATTAGCGGTTTAATTAACAAGTAGCTTTTTGTTATAGTTTTGTTCGCGATACCGCAATATTATAATACGT
This sequence comes from Aphis gossypii, assembly GCF_020184175.1. Lineage (NCBI taxonomy): Eukaryota > Metazoa > Arthropoda > Insecta > Hemiptera > Aphididae > Aphis > Aphis gossypii. The sequence continues at coordinate 53,071,427 of NC_065530.1, read as the reverse complement.
AGCCACGGCGCTCTATACATGACACGTGCAGATCTACAACGGATGGACGATGACAATAATTTGTAAAGCTCGTACAAAACAATACGTATTAAAAAATGTTACAAAAAATAAATAAACTTACTTGAAGACACTATACAGTTGTCGAACACCAAAAACTACTTGCTATCATACGATCGAAGTAATAATACATAATAATAATAATAAATTAGAAAAAAACCGTCTGACGCACTGCTGTGGAATAGAAGTACACGTAATATCCAGGTAATAGTAATGTTAGTACGCGACGATGTTACATCAATAAGCCATGTTATTATAATGTTATATATAGATGCCGAGAAAGGTAGGTATTTTTTATTTTTAGGGTTCCGATACCTGTCAGGGGCGTGCCCTGCCCGACGGATCCCCTCGGCCCTGCCTCAGCCAAGAACACCCCTTCGTCGGGTGTATATTATGATATGATATACGTAGGTATACAACAATATAATGTACATAATATTATACAGGGTGCTGCTGCAGCGACAACGGCGGCACACACGAAAAAAAACATCTCAATTTGCAACGCTCAGTGATCGCAGTGTGTTCGGAAAACCAATGATGATGAGAGCTGCTCGTATATGTATTATAATATATAAATCATGCGACGGGTCTTTCACAATGCTGCACACATACATATTATTATTATTATTATTATTATACGTATATATTGGTGGGAGAAGAGATTTTTTTTTTTGGTCGGCCGACCGGTATATATGCGTTGCGTTTATGATTTATGGAGGTTGTTTTTATCACACAGTCAGTGGTTTTGTTATTAAAGCCGATGGGGTGAAGTGGTGGCGATGACGACGACGACGATGATGGCGGCGGCAACGATGTATACGGGGGAAAGGAGGGGGCATGCACCATAGGCGTGTATACGGTCCGCGCGATAGGAATCAAATTGGAGTAAATCATTGACGCAAATTCACACACACTCGCACATAGAGAAAGAATCAAAAATCCACCGACAAGCGGGTTTCATCGCGAGCCTTTGTCGAGGACGTAACATCATCGTATGAGTATAAATATAATAATATACTTGTCAACAGCGTCGCATAAATTTTTTTTTGAGAGAACGACGACCGTTGTATTGTCGAAAGATCCCAACCCAGTACCACAATGCGTGTTTAATATTTGACGATTAATGCAGTACGTCAAATTCAGAAGTAATTTATTTTACTATTTTCAAATTAAATAAAAAAAGCCGATCCTATTATCCGGTTTTTAGTACACGATAACATCCGTATCAATGTATATAAAAGCCAGTATGCACGTCACTTGCGCACTACTTGCCCATCAAAGGTAGGTACATTTCTTGTAGAAACACATCGTGGTATACCACTGTATGTAATATAATAATATAATATATAGGTACGCCGCTGTATACAATACGCAGGCGGTACTGCGGTAGAATAATAACAATAACTCACGTGTATAATGAATATTAACGAAAATTCCACGGCCAATAATATATTATTGTTATAGGTATGTACATATAGTGTAGAAGCCGAATTAGGTTTACAAGTACAGGAGACTAATTAAAATCTAGCAACATTCAAAGCGTGAGAGGTTTGTCAATATTATAATAATCATATGAATATGTTATAATCGGTCCGACGACCGACTCTCCAGGTATGTAATATCCAAACACTGTAAAATGCCCGTGGGCGACGACTTGTAATTACATTATGACTATTGGGGCGGCTTCCCGGTCACTTCACAGTGTTAAGATATATTATATATCGATGTATAATTATTATAACGCGTTGTACTATGTTTACGCAACAAACAGTCGAAATAATCTATAGTTGTCGCGCGGGTTTCTGTCGGGCCGACAATGACGAGTATCGTATTAAACGTTTGATCGTGCGGAGCGCGCGTAAATCTTAGGTACCTCTTTATAACATATAGAGTCCAATAGTATAAGTGTAGAGTCTATAGCTACCTAGATTTAAGCTGAAAAACGGGTCGTTTTATTTTATTATTACTTTTAATTGTATTTTGGAAACCAGCCAATTTAACGGCCGTTAAACATACACGTATTTTAACAAGTCCTTGCATCCAGCCATGTGACTAAGTTATATCAACGATTTGCATTCGTAATCGTTAGGTACGCACCGCGAGAAGACAACTGCGTGCATGATATTGTTATTGCTCCGATCCGCTGCTGTATGCAGTCTCATCCACCTACCACCTCTTCCGTTTATTAATTTTATGTATATACACACATAACGGCTCTTACCCGCAATGTTTTTCACGACGAGTTTGGTTTTAACATTCGGTTCTATTAAACGTCGTCCTTGTGCTCATTAAAACCATTTAGGAGGTCGTTAAGTCCGGGAAAAATAGAATCGTGTATAATAATACTCGAGCAAGTAAGTGTACGTTTATATTCTATTATTACTGTGTACACTAGCATAGCAGTACGGCGGCATTTGAATAGTAACGCATATGCCTATTTTTTAACTTGATACCAATTAATAATATGTATACGAGCTCTACTGCTTAGACGCTCAAACTCGCACGCATCATACACGTAATATATATTAAATCGAAAACAGGAAACGAAAACACCGCGGACTTGTGTTTGTATTGGCCGTTACTCTATGACCAGCGGTGGCGTTGGTGGCAGGCCATGTGGTTTTTGAAAAAATAACATTTATGTAAATCAAACTAGTTCCTATGGTAACCCGGCCATCATAAATCTACGTCACTCGTCAGGTTATATACGATTGTTAAAAATAATAAACAAACAAATCTTTCCGGAGAAATTATACAAAAATGTTTATGGGAAGAAAAGTCAATTGCGTCGAAAGTCAATAACCTTAATGGGACCGGAACATAACGCGGGATATTTTTGCGATAAATAATTACCATCGAAATGTCCGTGGATGAAATACGAATATTTGAACTATACATTCAAGATTCAACGTGTATGCACAAAACCATTTCGAACGATGTGCGTCAAAATTTTATTGAACTCTGTTTAGTTTTGTTTTTTGTCACCTATTGTCAAAAAAATATTTGTGTGATTTTTTTATAATCGTTATAATAAACAATTTTCAATACAAAACACAAATAAGGAATTAATCGAAAATATACATCACAAAGCCAGAAAAATGTTTTCAAATATTTATCTTTGAGTGAATATTTTTACATTTTTATAAATTTATAAATATTCGAAAACGATGAATACAAGTTATATTGTTGTCTTTTTTTTATTTTACCACGTGAAAAAATTAAACATATATTTTTTTTAATTTTAAATATTTTAAATCATTACTTTACCACAAATGATCCATTTATAGATAATAAAAAAAAAATTAGCTTCTATTTAAAAAAAAAAAAAACGAAAAACGAGACTTGTGCTAGTGCGTGGGAATCAGAAAAGCGCTCGACGATAAAATTAGACAAATTTCTTGAATTATATAGTTGGTGTACTTTTGGCACGGCCATTATGGTGCTTACAGGTAAATATAGTAATAATATATAGTATGCCGGTGCAGTTTTCAACGTTATTCGTCGGAAATTATTTACATTTGTCGACCGTGTGTTTAACTCGATTTAATACGTTTCACAGTATCAATAACACACGATCTCATTTTACCGAGATTTATATTCCCCCATAGTAACATATTATTAAATTGTCCAATAAATATAGAATCCAATGAAAAATATTGATTCGACCTACCCACACTCTACTCAAATCTACAGCATAGACCTTGAATCGTAATCAAAATATTTTACTAAACGATGCGGTGTGACAAGAAAACATGATATTCTTTAGAATAGGTACATTTACCATTTAAAGTTAAAAATAAATTACTACGAAATATTAAGTTGAGTAAAAACTCAATTTTTATTTTCAATTAAGTAATACAAAATTGTATTAAAAATATTTGAATATATTATTATCAACGTCGTTTGATATAAGTAAATATAATATATTTATTTGACATATTTCGAAAATAATAAATTTGATAATACTCATCTCATAATGACCTACCTCATATACATAATATGGAATTGAGAGAAAACAGGTTTATACAAATCTACTGTTATTATAAAGTGATTTTTTAAACGTGGAGAAATCGATTAAAAAATTAATCCGAGAAATAATATTTATTATATTGTGTAATATACACTACAGATATTGAACCTAATCGAATCTAACGGAAAACCTCTTAGAACATACGTTCGTACTTACTATTACTATTATAATGTATATAATATTGTATATTCTGTAAATGTGCTGCAGTAGGTATATACTGAAAAATATTAGTCCTCTTCGTCGACAGAAGGGATTTATTTTTAATATACGAAATTGCGCCAAAGAAATGCTTTTTAATAATAAAACTGGAGATGTAAAAAAAAATCAACCTAAACGCCGTCCCTCGGAAAAATATTGGATTGGTCGGATTCGTTCTTCTCGGTGGGGCCGGGCGGCACTGCAATTTCGCTGATTCGATAGACCATTCGTCATCGGCACGAAGCAAATACGCTGACTTGTCATCACCCTGTTCCATTTGCTGCATCTCTCTTTCTCTCGTTCACACACACCCCGTCTATCCATCTCTTACACAATGTATACAATATAATGTAGTATTAACATGCATCGGCGCGCGCGGCAGATGTTTCGTAGCCACTGCAGGGGTGATCGCTGTACACGACGCGGACCAATGGTACGGATACACCCTGAATATCGTCCGCAACTTTTTATCCGCATAGGCCTAGCTGTGATCTATATTATTATATCTGTTTTGCGTGGTGTAAACGTATGAAAAAAAATTCTAGCCGACGAGACCTGTTACCGACGAGTCTCCGCAGTTTTGAGACGGGATGAAATATATCGACCGATCGCTATGCGCGTCATTTGAAATAATAACGCCACCTTAAATGGTCAATATAATAATAATAATCTCATATTATATTGTACGTATATAAAATATTATAATAAAATACGACCATTACCGCGCGGTAGATGCGTTTTGCGACCGCTGAACCACACCATCGCGGCGGTGGAGATGGTTATCAAGCGCGCGAGAGTACTTATACCTATATTTATATGTATTAAATATATGTACATAGTACATATACACACAGCACACTCAACCTAAACGGCAGCAGTCGCCACACGTGGATGCGACACAATTGGCCGGCGGTACCTATTGAACGGACATACATCCCTCGGCGGCGTCGTATCGTCTGCCGATCTTTGAATTACACACATAATATATATACCTTGTATTCTTCTCTATATATTATAATATAGGTAATGTGTAATAGTATTACTACTACTACTACTATACTACTATACTACTATTGCTACTACTATAGCAACTACTATATACTATATATTACAAATATTACTATCGGATGCTGTGCGCGTCGGCGTAAAACGCTATAACAGTCGCAGTCACGCATTCCGCCGCCAAATCAATTGCCACCTTGCCATCGCCACCGCGCTTAACTGAATATAATAACATATACACTAAAAGAATATAATCTATATAATATTATAATACATGATACGCGTACCGCTGCAAGCAGTGTGTAACCCGTAGGTACGCAGGTATACCTATCGTCGTAACTCTTATAGCTATTCATTTTAACAATATCATATACAATATATCTGTATAATGATAATAATAACATACGCAAGCCAATATCGCCCTGGTGTATACGCTTTTCCGCTGCAGAACGCGTGCCTAATTGTATTGTAATATACGTGCACGTCAATATTAATGATGCGACTACACCGCTACTATAACATCTGTTACCGGGCGATCTCGCTAGTATATCGCGCCATTATCGTATTTGCGCGCGCGTCTCTTGCCTCGGCAACAGACATACGTAGGTACTTGTCGTATATTATAATATAATACCCACCCGCGGACAATATAACGGTACATCGTGCATTCGTGCTTATATAAAGTATAAATGTTTTTGTACCTTATTATTATTATATTAAACGGGGGGTGGTGATTATTTGTACCAAAGAACACTAGAAAAATTTGGAAAAGGTGGACAGTATATGTACAGGTTAGAAAACCTAAAGGTTAGGCTAAAATCGTATTTTTCAAGGGTTTTTTGGTGAAAGAACGTGTACATTGTGTAAGTATGCTGTAACTTGTCCACATCAGATGACACGATTAAAAGCCATTGCGTACCATACCACGGTCGTTGTCGCTGACGAATATTCATTTAAAGTAATTCGATTGAAAAGTGCCGATCTATGCGCCATGATAATGTACACGCATCGCACACAAATCGTGAAGAAAGTGTTAAACGTGTTGGCCGAGATGTCTCGTCAAGGTTTTTCTGACGTTTCGCGAGAACACGCACACGCGTTAATAATGACCGGTTAGGTATATATTATTAGATATTGCGCGAATATATGTATATATAATACAAGAAGACAGTGAAATAATTTTTCCATGCGATAAATCAAAAGGGATGTTGCTGAGTGTCGTGTAATTAACGATCATAAATTTATTAACACGACGTTATATTATTATTATATATTATATAATATATAGGTACAGTGTTGTTCCTCGGTACTTTGTGTTTTTCTCTCACTGTTTATCCCATATAACTATATACAGCATCCCACACTTGCTCTCTATAGATCACGACTGGCAATACCTCCAATACATATTATGAGTACAAAATTGTCTATCGATAAATTAGATCGCAACTATGAATACATATAAGCGCGGCGTTCGATAAACTATAATTTAATAATATAAATGTCTACAATAAAATTACTATGCCTTCGATCGTTTTGCATCAAATAACAGTTACGATATTATATACATAATACATTAAAGGTAGTGCTAAATAAAAACCTTACACAAGACAACTGCATACATGCTTACCCACGGGACTCTCGCAAAAATCTATACTGCTGTTAACAGTGTTTATTCCCCAAGGCTTAACACCCTCTTTTGCGAAATGTTTCAGACTAAAAGTTGTCGACTCGACAATCTGCGCGGCTTTTGTTCTTAATTATTTCTGACGTATCATAATTTGATTACTAAAACCATTGTGCGTATCGTGTTTTGCATGCGCTAATAGTATTAATTACACTACGATGCACATTTTATGCAATAAAACAAAAACGATGTAATTTAAGTAAACAAATTGTTCGTGCAATGCGTTTGTAGCAACAATATTTATTACACACCATTATCATTACGAGTTATTATAGATATATATCCTACAACGACTAACTTACTGACATGCCTGTTTGATTTGAGATAAGATATATAATATGCTTCAACTGACAATTTTATTTATGTACCTATATGCCTACTTCGGTCCCATGTTCTCGGTAGGTTGTACGTTTACGTACACACCTTTTACACGTATTACCCGAACAGTATAAAATTATGTTATAACTAGGTACTTATAATATTAAATTTATTCTTTCAACAATTATTTATGAAAATTAAAATTGTATTAATATTAATAATCATCACTTCATATAGGTAGTCTAAATAATCAAGTACACACATAAAACTATTGAATAATTAATTTTCTCAAATTCAATTATTTTATATAAAGTAACTTTTCACAAACATATTTATACTTTGATATACATGCCTATTTAATTTTTTTCATAGTATTTAAAATTAAAATTAAGTTTTACAATAAAAAAATATTTTTCATAGTGTAATAATATACCTAAATACTGTGGATACAGTTATAGTTTAACAGATGAGTAGATGCGTAAACACAACATTAGTGTAACAGAAGGCTAACCTTATAAATACATACCATTAATCAATTAACGCATTCGTTAATAAAAACATGTACATTATACGATTCAAGTAACAAATGTGAGATTTTTTTCGTTTGTATTAAAAACCTCAGTTCCTTTTTGTAATATAATATTAATATTAAGCTTTATATAAGTAATAATGTAATAATATTATTATAATAACAACGCAATACGGAATTGCCGACTTGATTATTTTTCAAATGATTTATGATGACATACATCAATAATAATAAATTGACGAAATATAATAATTATAGATTGAATCTTCTATAATGATTAACGATAAAATTAAAAGTTTGAGTTATCTGCCATTATCTGCATATAATACATACTTAATAACTGGCCAATCGGCTTGTAAAATATAAAGATCCATATTTAAACAACACATCAATCAAAATTTACCTACAAATAACAATTGTCAGTAAGTAAAACAATAGAATAAGTATTGTATATTATAGTTTATAATTGAGATTAGGTACCTAATGCGTAAGACGGTAAAATGCTAAATACTATCTACATCGGACATAAAAAAAACATCCTAATCATATTTTAATACTCTAAAAAGTGTAATTACGTAATTATTATAGGTAATCGTTAAAAAATGTGAAAATTCGTAGACAGTCTCGTTAGGTTTAAATCTAAAACCTGATACCAAGACACTAAGTGATAATTTGGCGAAGTTAACAAATTACATAAAAAATATGTACAGATCTACGGTTGTCGAACTGTAGATATTTAAGATAGATATTTATTAATTCTAAGATATTAGAAATAAAATGAATTTACTTGAATTGTTATAAATTAGCTAGATATTACTATTATAAACAACTACAAAACTCTCTAACGTTAATCTCATAAAATAATATTTATTCTATTGCATATTACGCTGTCGAAGTTCAGATATTTTTTAATACGACAAATGGTTCTAAACGTAATTTGAAATACCTACTAAATAAGTTTTTTTAGATTTGAAAACATTTTATACAAACGACGGAACAGGAAGGACGCACAAAAACACGTTATTGTTAATAGAACAATATATAAAAACGGCTATTATATGATGTTTGTTTGCATTATATTATACCTATACTCGGCCAATATCAATATTATGATGTAGTGTGTTTAAAAAGCACAACGATGAAAACTAATAAAACGTAATAAATAACGGAGTTATATTATATTATCTACCTTTTACCGGGGAAGAGGAAATGGATAACACGTGAAATACAAAATGTAATATTATTATTTTATACATAGGCGATTGTAAATACGCGATTGCGCGAGATGACATCAATAATATGACATGCGATACAATAGTATAGCGAGGTACTGCAGTATACAATAAATGATTAATATATTACTGAGTAGACAATTTAATAACGAAAACGATATATTATATTATGTATTGTGATGGACCATGAACGAGTAAAATAAAACGTAATCCAATCACTTAAAATCCAGTATCGCACGTATAATATGTACGATTGCTGCATTGAGAGCTGATTTGCCAATAACCCACAATGAAGACCGAAATCGGTGCTGGTGAAGGGGATGAAAAAGACGGGGGTGGTGCCGAATAAAGGGAGAGGCCGAACGAACGCAAAAAGGGCGAGATTCGACGTCAACAACGATATATATATATATGTATATAATATTTATTATTATATATACATTTTTCATTGTAATAAAATGTCGGTAGAACTCGCGGCGTATTACTGTTATTACTATAATGTGTTGCGCTGCAGCGTGCAGCGTATATGATACCTACAATATACCTACCTACCGCCGGAGGTTTATCGTAATCGAAGTCCGATGGCGCGCGGCCAATAAATCATCCGGCCGTCAATTAAATACGACTCCGGCTGCAAACGTGACCGTTGACTAGATGAGTATGTGTGTGTATGTGTGTGTGTGTGTGTAGTAGGTATGGGAGAGAGAGAGAGTAAACGATATATTAATTTCGAATCAGCGATGTCGATTTTGTGCGATTGTGTATGCGCGCGTGCCCTCGACGAGCAAGAGAACGAGAAAAAAAATCCCCCGAAAAAATAAACCCGCTGACCAACATAATGTTTTATTATAATATCAGACCGGCTACGAACAAAGTTATAATATTACAACGTGCGACGGGCGTATTAAAATACTATGCATATATCATCGTATTATTATTATACAGAGAGAAAACGGGACAACGCGATTTCGTCCGTTGTTTTGTGTACGGCGGAGTGACGGACGACAACGACGACGGACGAGATGACGTGACGAGCGTACATAAAACGTTGTTATAATATAATGTTTTTTGGTTTTTTTTTTTTTTTTATGGCCCGCGGTGGTAACAGTGGGTTTTAACTGCTGTTTATTTTATTCTTATCACTTTTATGATTTTTTTCAACGCATAATTTATTTGTATGTAGTTTCATAAAAAAAAAAAAAAAAAAACAAGGACTCGCCTTCCAATGTATCTCTTTTTAAGCCGATGACGATACTCGGCGCATTCGCGTGCGACGAATTATATAATCCCCTCCTACCGCATCCGACTTTCCGTGTCCTCGATGTTTCCTAATCATTTGCATTTAAAATCTGCGAGATGTCGTATACTTTCTTGTTTAAGTTTCATAGTAATAATAATAATATAATAATAAAACATAATATAATAATTTTTATCGCTGTTTTAAACGTTTCGTAAAAATTTATCGATTGACACGAACCGAGCCGGCAAACGGTAATACATAAATATACTTGACTTAACTACGGTTACTCTTCACTGGGTCGTTGAAAAACATTTAAAAAATATTTTTTTATAAGCCTTAGCAAATCGATCTAACTGTATACCACCGCGATAATAAAATGAAAAATATTGCTCTTGTCGAATATTAATTATGCATAAGTGAGCATATATGTATACAGTATACACTATATATTATTACGAGTATAAAGGCGATAAATTATGATAAAAATCGTAATCGTCAAATTAATTAATTGGTTAAGCCACGAAACAAAAACCTATAATACATTTTTGAATGTGTATAAGTATTATATTCTTTAATAATCAATTAACGTTATCTCGTCGGTCTATTTAATGATCCGACGTTATTTAATATTCTACAAACCGAAATCTTAAAAACAAACAACTCATAGCGATAATTTGATCAAACAAAATAATATAAATTGCGTATACACATAATACCGTTTCGCCTGATAATTTTTTTTTTCATTACTAAAAAAATATATTTTGTATATTGCAAAATTCGACGTGACGTCAATGTACGGCAGGTTTCGTGTCCCGTCCACGAGAAAATCCGGTTTTTCGTAACACGCACGACATAGAATCGATATAAATAATAATATGTATAAAACATAAATATACAGGGTGATTCTTTCAACCTAAACAACTCATTAATTAAAACCTATATTATGTATATTTCTAGAATGTTATTTTTCATATATATTAGAATTTATAGAAGTCATGACAAAATAACATAATTGAAATTAAAATTATTTTTTATGAATACCTACCTATGTTATTCATTTTTAAAAGTATTTTATGTATAACAGTCAAATTTCAAATAAATAGAAAGTTATATAAAACTTTAAAATATGTATTTAAAGTTTTGACATTCAACTCTATTCATTACAATGGTAAATACAAATAATTAGTTTATTATTCATTTGCAGTTTGAAACAACCAGAAAAATATTATTTTCGTAGTATAAAATTAAAAAGTTAATGTTGTAAAAAACTTGAGATCATATAACATATATAAAAGAAAAATACAGTTTTTTTTTTATTGTTATTTTGTAATGACTTCAAATGTATAAAATAAACCAAAACACATTCTCAATAATGTCAATAGCTTTCAAAATAGTTTTTCATTTATAAAATCGCCCTATGATGTATTTATATACACTCAGCAACATTTACAAAACATAAAACGATGTCATTGACGTAGAACTAAAAAAATTAATAAATACGTAACTATCATGCAATTTAGTTAAACATTTAACAAATGAAAATACTTTAATATCGCCGTAATTCCATCTGGCAAAGTGTACAGTGTAACAGTTAGATGTTCGTGAAAACGATGATGATATGTAGTTTTATTGATTTGATATATAATATATTTTTTATAACACTTATTCAACATTTATATATTTATTTTTATACATATGTACCTATTGTATTATAAAATTACATGTGCTACCCAATTTAGGGGAAACGACTTGATGGAAAAACTTTCAACCGCACGCCAGTATTGGCCACTCAAAAAAAAAAAAAATGAATAAATAAATAAGCCGAACCTGAAATAAATATAATTTTTTTCATAGCAACGAAAAATATGTAAAAATCGTATAAAAAAAATGTTATGACGCACAAGCGTATAGGAGCGTGTTCCTACTTCCGGATATAATTACTGAGTACGTGTAATGTATACATGCATATTAATGAAACTACAACAAAATGAACCTTTTTTATTTCGTTTTTAATTAAAAACCAGTACGTTTACGCGATTTTCAAACAAAGCACAACGTTTAGCTGTCAATTCGGCAGTGTGGTTTTCACCAGCCAACCGTAAAGCTGCAAATTATTTATATATTGTAATATTATAGAATGCGTGTATGCAAAGGGCACAACGATGATCGCGTTATAGTTATTGGAATTAGTAATTATAAATTATTTTTCAATATGCGAACAATGCATTTTCCAAAACGCAATCGAATTGCTTTGAAAGAAATAATAAGTATTATTCCAAGTAAACTGCGAAGCACATGGAAAATAGTCATTGTATTCGCTGGGTATAATCACGAACGGAATTCTCAGTCACGTGATCGCATTTCGAAAGTATTATTGGTATGTATCTTTTATATACATCGTTTATAAATTTCATTTAGACGCAATTCAAATGTTGTGTACACCACAGTAAACATGCATGCAGTATTATTATATAAGAAAATATAATTTTAAACGAAATATTTCATGTAAATAAATATATTTGTAAATTCAAAAATAAGTACTTAAATATATATGCCTAGCTAAGAATATATAAAAATGGATAAGTATAATAGGTATATATTATTATTAAAAAACACAAATTATTAGCACAGTAAAAAACCTCTTAGTTCTTACACTGCAGTGTAAATGCATGCGCGTTGACTGATCTTTCCAACTGAAAACAATTTACGATTTCTTTTTTAATAATTAAATGGTCTAATAAAATACTTTATATTTAATTTTGTTTTTATAAAAAAATATTAAAGTAGGTACCCATAATCTATATAATGCATGCGTATTTATTTAGTGTGCATCTATAGCCAAATAACAAGAAAATTGTTTTTGCATTTCAAATACAGATTAAAATATCGATTAATGAGAATATATTACATAATAGTATAAATAAGTATAGGAGTTATATAATTCATTATTTTATCAAAAATATATCGAAATAAACTAAAAAGATTATAATATACACATATTTGACAGTATTTATATTATTTTTTAGTTTGGCTCTACAGATATAATAGATACAAAATTTTAAATTATTTTTCGTTAGAATAGGTAAGTTTTGTAAATTTACATAAAAATCGTTTTTATTAAAATATCTTTAATTCAATTTATATTTTGTATATTACATTAATATGATATTTCTTTTATTTTAATTTATTATTTAGATGATTTATTATATCGAAACATAATATTATTATGTATTTAACATCTTATAATTCTTAATCTTTTTAATCTAAAAAGAAAACTTAAATGTAATAAACGATTACTGGAACTGAGTTTTTAAATCATTATAGATATATGTTATTAATTTTAATATATTATAGTGTCTATAATACAGTTCATAATAATGCACACGTTTGAAGAGATGCACGTGGATGTAATAAGATTCTAATTAAATGCATCGTATTTGTAATTTGTTATAATTTGTGAAAAGGAGAAGTTAACTTGCGAATACGGTTGGGTTAAATTAACAATTAAAAAGCAAAAAAAACTAATAATAATAAAGAATGCAACAATTATTGCGAATAGCCTCTCAACCCAATATACAATATATATTAAGTAGTACATAAAACCCACCTTTTTTATTATACCTAAAAAAATGATATATATATATATTACAGCGGAAATATTATGTTATCCAACTGAGGCTAAAATGACCATGCGGAATGAGGACAATGAGTTCAAATTGCGTTTTTTATTCGACAATCTTATACTATAGAAGTATAATACAACGATTAACGTTGGATTCAAAACAGCCATTTAAGTACATTTATCAACATATAACGCCAATAGCTTCAAGAATGTACATATTATAGGTATATACTATATAGCCATAAAGGTATGTGCAGTGTGTGTATAACACGCCAATAATAAAATATCTTTATCCATTGCACGGCGAGAAGCACCATGCAGTGATCGGGCAGGTGTCACAATGGTTGCATTTAATAACCGTGTAACAATGTCTATTTTTTTTTCATTTAATATAATATCACTAGCAGCTATACATATTATATACTCATATTGTAATATAAAGTATTGAAAAAATATTCGACCAAGAAATTTAACCAAGGTCGAGAGACGCGTCCTGTACCATGCACTATATAAGTATATATGCTGCTATGTATAGGTACTCGCCGTGGCCTTTGAGACTCATGCTCTGAAATTTCGTGTTATATTCAAAAATATAATAACAAATCAAACGAAGAAGCTCGTCTGCAGATTACGGATTTCTTTGGAAAAATCCTATCAGACATGGCGCCGAGATAAAGCACGGCGTACGTCCAACGATCAACTAAGGCCAAGCGTACACGCATTCTAATTAAAATATTCCTATATGCACAGCCTAATTTAACCTCTCGGTGTTATCTGAAGTATATTGTTTAAATAATAATAATATTAATATAGTACGTACGGTGTGAAAACGTTCTTAATTAAAAACGTATACAGCTTTATAGCTCACGCATAGTCCACAACAAATGAATATAATATAAATGTATATTATATACTTATATTACTTGAAAATGGATCACTTACCTGAAACATAAAAACAAAAAATATATTAATCATTGGTTTACATAGTATAAAATTAATATTCTTGAAAAAATAAATACAATTTTAATTTATTTTTAATTTTGAATCTAAGTTAACCGTAGCTCATATAGCATTGACGTCACGTCACGGATCGGCAACACCACAACCAAACGTTATTATATCGGATCCTTATTATAAATTATAATATCTTACGTATATATAATATATATATATATATGTATATTGTATATAAATATACCTATATAATAGTCTACATGGCACATCAGAATAAAATATATTATAAACGTGCCGTGGGAGACTAGGACGTTCTTATCTAATCGATAGATAACGGACTTCGAGGTTATATACTTTATACGAGATGTATAAATAATAATATAATCTACGTATACGAACCACACAGCGATTCCAGGAATCACAATTTAATTTTAATTATTCGTTTTTATCAATTAAAATTTAGGTAATTAGGTATGAATATACAATATATTGTACATTGGTATGAACCGTCGAGAGCACGAATTCAACTGGTCGCCGCTGTGCCGGCGCTAATAATTTACACGATGCTCACGTGCGTAGTCTTATCGCGTAGGAAATCAATATAATATATACGTAATATGTATATTATTATTATTATTATTATAGGTATATACGCGCAATAGCTGTGTAAAAATAATAATTTATCATTTGCCTATTCATTATTTCGCACGCGTATTTTAAACATGAGTACATATTTTTTTTTTATTTCATTATATTTTTTTTCCATTTTTCCATTTAATAACCCATCAAGATCAAACACGTAATATTAATAAGTAGCTAAAATGAGCATGTATGTATATGAAGTAATTACTACCCAAAATAGTCTAATCTATTAAAACAAACGCGATACAAGTATTATATATTCAACTTTATAATATGATATATTATATTATTAGGTAGGTACCTATAGTAAATATCGCGACGGCACCGATCGAGGCTGCATATTATATACGATATATATTATATAGGTAGTGTAATATTATGTATGCAACTCACGTTATTGACGGCAATATAGAGGTATAATAGGTAGGTACTACTGTTTAGCAAGTATGTACAGCCTCGTGGAGGAAACGGATTGAATTTTTTTTTTTTGAATTTAAATTTTAACAGACTCCCATTCGAATAAAAGATTGTCTTTAAAAGCAGTTCTCCCACGACCGCACACGCGCGTGGTTAACTCGGCGTCACGTCCTGCTGACGATATACGTTGATTACCTATATACGTACACACACGGTAAATGTGCACTATAATACGCGTAGGAATACCTATAAACATAAACGTACGTACTGTATAATATTATATACACGTAATCGTCGCGTCAACGAGCATTTTATTTATTTTTATTTTTATAAGAAAAGTAAAAGTTTGTGAAAAATCAGAAAAATGCATAGTGTTCACAAACATTTTGTCCATACACATTGCGTATTATCACAGTGCGTTCTGGTTTTATATCATCATATCACGGAATATAAGACAAGGTGGTTTTTTTTTTTTTTTTGAATGTAGGTATACACTTTTATAATATATTCCGATATTTTTTATTATTATTGTTGTTATTATATATATTATATATGAATACACGATATACGTGCGTATAAACTAAGAGCTGTCCCACAAAAGATCCCGAATACGGCAGCGTATATATTATATATATAGGATTGGTGACGGTAATATACAACGAAGAAGAGGCGGTAGTGGCGATGCAAACGAAACAGAAACTCGAAAAACGCGACTAGAATCCGAAATGAGCGGCGAGTACATGGGCCACAGAATCTGAATCGGAATTACCTCTCAAAGACGACGACAATGTATACACGACAAAAAAACACGCATGACGTCACATTTATGTACATCTAAAAACTCTTTCTCTCTCTATCTCTATGCAAGATAACAATCGCGAATATAATATACGTATACGCAAACCAGTTCGAAGTTATCCTGTATTTTTATAAAACGTGCTCGGCTTTTTACGTTTCAAACACACTTCGACCGTCAAAGTCCACATACAATACATAGACTACTTTTTTTCTCTTTATATACCCTTCTACACGCTCGTCTATTCCGATCTCGTACGTCATCTCCTGCAGTAGTACGTGCAATTGAGTTTAAAATTAATTTATTATTATCATCATATTTTTTTTCCAAAACCACCAAGATTATTATTTCAATAAACGTCATCCATCAGTCCACCTGCACACATGCTCTATTTAACGTATATATAAATAATATATACGTATAATACATGTATAATGTACCTATATAGGTACTGCATATTTTTTTCTTGTACGAAGACGTACCAAGTACTTATTCTTCTGACTTTTTATTAATGAATATTGTCGTATACACTAATATCAATCGACTCACGTAAATATTCTAGCTAGGTAAATACATATAGCTATAAAAATAAACACCGTCTATAAAATATATCTATATAACAATAATATTATTGTTATAACATAAAATTATTTTTCGACAAACGTATTTATCAATGGATACTAATTTAATAAAATGTAATATTAAATAGATACCTACTCTCACTAAACATACAAACAGTATAAACATTACGTATTAATGTATGATATGAATATTAATTGTTGATTTAATATGAGTACAGTTTCAATAGACTCTTAATTTTATAAAAGAATATACTGTAGCCATTAATATAATCAATAGGTATATATGTAAGTATAATAATTTTTTTTTTTTTTATGTTTATTGTGAAAAAAAAATATTACAACAAAAAAGTGTGACTGACTTTAAGGGAAAAAATTGAGTTTCTTTATAGGTGTCTACATAATAACGCAATCTGTTTTTTTTTTTCAAAAGAGATATAACACAAAATTGGACGTTTGCATCGAGACTGAACAGAGAACAGATTATATTGTCATGTGTACATTCTTCTATATACATTATTAAAACGCCAACCGGTTTGAATGAGGGCGATTCGCAGAAAACGGGGGTGACTGGGGTGCCGGTTCGTGCGTTTATAGGTTATACCTATATATGGCGTATACCTGGCAAAATTGGACCCATAGCGCCTGGGGGTACACATGCACTGATGCATTGTGTCTATTTTATTATTATTATTATTACTACAATTATGATTAGTGATTACTATTATTGGCCTGTACTCGTTTTCATCATGTATGTATACCTATTTTTATTATTATTTTTTTTTTTAAACAGTTTCATTTCTCCTCTTCAATTTCCCCGTCCCGCATCTGATGATAAATCAAAAATGGACGTCGCACATCTCTCACGCCACAGATGATTTACGGCCGACCGTGCAGGGAACGACCTCCGCAGCCGCCGTTGCCGTCATTGTGATGGATACGGACGCCGCACGCCGTATGCGAGCACCGGCGGCCGCCCCGAAAAAAGACCGAACTGACGGGTGTATTTTTCAAAACTCGACACAAGAGGATAACCATGGTCGGTCTTGTCCCTGTCGGCTGGACCGATTGGACGCAATTTTTTATTATTAATAATAATTATTATTTTACCGCTCACCTTCTACATGATATCATACTATATGAAGGTACAGTATATTCCCACTGCCCGCTGCCCCCGACAGCCCAGTGACGACGTGGTAATTACAGCCGGCATAGGCACAGATTATATGTATAACTACATAAATATTTCATTTAGATTATATATAAGTGTATGAACATGATATAAACACTATACCTAAATGTACCAAAAGTAGCAGGTTTCATGACGTATTATAATAGCCACATACTCGTATATATATACATGTGAACTTTATTTGAAGTATTATTCATTATATTTTGTATATACAAAATCCTATATAATCCTAAGATAACTGAAAGTAAGCGACTGTAAGTTATAATAGACAATAGTAATGACCCATATCATTTTTCGAACATATGCCAAAGAAAAAATGTTATCTAGCATTTTGACATTATAATCGAAAATCGATTCACGTTCAATACAATTGTTTCTCAATTAAAAAAATAATACAGGTTATTAAACTTGATTATTATGTATAATAATAATGAGAATAATATTTAATCAATTCGTTTTTATAGACGCACAGAGTTTATGTATGATTTTAATCGTAACTCTCTGTTTTTTTTTCGATTTTTTCGTAAATCAACGATTATAATATGTATATGAATTATAAATATAAAGTAATGAAAAAAAAACGCAAGTGATTGTCTATCTAATTATTAAGTATGAAAATAGTAAAAATAAATACGATAATATTACCTATACCTATTAATGCCTAAAACACGCGTCATAAATTTTAAGACAACAATATTAAATAAACTTTATTTAAATATACATCAATTATAAACTGGAATTTATTTAGTGAATTATAATTTATTTAATTGTTTAATCTCTTAGTTAAAATAAGTTCATAAAAATGGTAAATTTTCATAAAATTTTTTACGAAAGATTATTTTTTCAACATTGTTAAAATTTTGTATAATATCTACAACAATAAACTTAATAAATATATATAAATTATAAATAAATACATATATTTACAAATAGTGTTATTTATAGTTATAACTGACTAAAATCATGGTATATAGTTTCAGTTTGAAAATAAACTAATAACAAATGATCACTATAGAAAGGAAAAAACAATTAATTTTCGAGTATTTAGACTTAACTGCCATTATTCATAAAATACTATTTCTCTTAGATGCTTTTATTTGATTAACTCCGGAAAGCTAGAAAATTATAAGAGAAAAAGCTTTTTGGAATGCATTATGTTTAAATGAGCAAAGCATTTTCAGTTGAAATTGGAAATAATAATATAAATTAGTGAAAGTTAAAACTGCAGTTTTAATGTTTACGAAGGACTATAGGGAGATAAAAAAAATAAAGAGAAGAAAGTAGCCCTTTAAATATACGTACTTTTAACTACTAAAGTATAATAAGATTTACATAAATTTCAAAAACATTTTGTAACGGTATACAACAAGTTTTGCAATGGTTTTATACTTAATACATAAATAA
Organism: Aphis gossypii; assembly: GCF_020184175.1. Classification (NCBI taxonomy): domain Eukaryota; kingdom Metazoa; phylum Arthropoda; class Insecta; order Hemiptera; family Aphididae; genus Aphis; species Aphis gossypii. The sequence goes on along the minus strand of NC_065530.1, from coordinate 53,051,532 downwards.
ATAAATGACCCTTACTCCCATAAGTAACAGTCAACGTGCTGTTTTTTACCATGTATTATTTGTTTTTTCTATTAACTCTGTAACAACAATTAAGTTACATTTTGCAGTTGTTCAATAATTGAAAATATGCATGTTTATAAATAGATATCTATGTATGTGATATATCATCTATATTCCATGATGTGTTATATAATACTTAATAATTTATTTCATTGATATTACATTGATATACATTTATTATTTATAGCTAAACACACTATAATAGGCATTATAGCAATATCAGCAACAGAATATTATATTGATTGAATTTAATTAGCAGTTCAAATCTTATTATATATAATAAATACACATACAAAATTTAGACGATTCATGGATAATTCAATAAAAATAAATAGTATATGTTATAAATCTCTAAGGTACGAATTATAAATACATAATAATATTATGATTAATGTGAACAATCGGTTATTAAATTTAAAAAAAAATTGTTGGTAATTATAATATACTTTTCATATATCTACGTTTCAAGTGATATGGTCGATACATATAAATTTCTTTATAGAAAATCAATATTGAACTCAAATTTATACAAGATTCCTTAACTCAATTAATTAATATAATAATTATATGAGCTCTGATTATAATAATATTTTCCAACACAAAACTATATAATTCATTTGAAACATGTTTTTTTTTATCTTTCAGTATGACATAGGTACCTTATTATTATAAAATCCCATGCCATATGACGAGTGTTGGTAAGAGTATACAACTATAATAAACACCTGTCGAAAACACAATAAGTTATATATGCACATAAAAAATGAGATTATTAAATCGATGAATTTTGATTTTTTTTCGATTCTTATCGATTGTCGTGTATTATAGTGCACCACGACTATTGTGCTGTCCGCCCACGATCGCAACTGCAGGGCCGCAACAGATTTTGAGACAACTTAAACGTGCTCAATTCGTTGGTGGTCAAAATTACTCAATAAATATTACATAGGTCTATATACATAATATAATATGTAATATATAGATATAGTCATAGATATGCACGCCAAAATGGGTCCATGACCCACTTCGTTTCTGATCGTACAATAAAATTATAATTTGAAATAAAATGTTGGGCTATATTAAAAAAAATATTATACAACAATATATAATATTGGTACCTATTATATACATAAATATTTTAAAATCTATTATAATATAGGTTTTTTTAATTTTTTTATTTATTGCTAAATCGTCATACGAAACTAAACACCAATAAGTAAATATACACAATAATTACTATATACATAATTATCGCATATTATATACCTTTAGTGTTGTTATTTTTATAAAATACGAGGAAACCAGTTCCGAGTGCCAGATAAATAGAGATTTGTTCAATTCAAGCACTTTCTCTGTTAGAACTATATGAAATATTCTCGTGATCTTAGAGGTTCTATCATAATATGTGCGCAATATGTACTATATATAAATGGTGGTAATAAAAACATTATATAGGTACCTAAGGGTGTTCCAATGGTTGACATTTTACGGTCAATATTCATGCTGAGTATAAATTATGTGATAAAGACGAAACAAAAATAATATCATGTGTATAGTGTACCTATGTACAATATTATTATACGTTATAGTGTACTTAATACATAGGTTAAGATTATTTTAATAATATGATCATTTATAGGTACCTATATAAATACCATAATTTATTAAAATGTATGCCTAATCTATAAAAAATATACTAAATTATTTTTTCGAAATACTATCGGAAGTCATTAAAATTATCTATTCTAAGATATATGAACTTGATTAATTTGCTTTATGAAAAAATATTGTTGGATTTGATAAAATCAAATTGAAATTTAGTGAAATCTAAAATAATATAATAGCTAGTAGCCTATAGTACGCATACCCATAACTTTTATAAGCGTGAATATAAATTCGATAATAACTCAAAACGTATAGGTACTTTATATAAATATAATTAGTGATAATTAGGTAGGTACGATCCACCACGCAAGACCAAAAAACGAATTAACTACTTAAATTCTATAGACTATAAATACTAATTATAATATGATGGTTTAAATTTAAAAAATAAAGTACAATTGTTGTTTATAAAAATATTTAAGTATACCTATAATAATTTGCCGATGGCGCCTACCTACAGTGCATTTTTTGCCTATAAGTATGTATATTGACATATTGTCATATTTTGTAAGTATATATTGATACAAAATTGTTTTTATAATAGATACCTGAATTACGTACGACCATGCGACGACGATGATTTGGTGATGACACACGAATTTGGTATATTGCAGCTTTAACCGGATTCCGTCAAAAATATATAAAATATTATACGACGGTAGTGAAAATCAATAATAATCATAGAAAATAAATCACACCGCCGGACCCGCCGAGCTATATGATATTATTGTAAAACGCGGCGAATAAATTTTTGTGTGCGATGTATTTAAAATGAACAAAAAAAAAAAAAAAACGAAACGATTATAATATATAATATCGATACGGCCGGTGCAATAAGCTTAGCGACGAACGTTCCGTCGGAAAAGCGGTCGGACGACGATAAGCAACGTGCGAGCGAAAAGTCCGCGACACGCGCGCTACGTTTCAAAAAGCCGGCGTAAATGGTGATGAACCACGGGACCCGATTGGACGGCCGGACGGACTGACATTAATGGCGCGGCGGCACTCAACAGCTGCTCCGGCCGATGCCGCCGCCGCCGCCGCCGCTTTGGACGATCGCGCGCGCACGCACGCGCTCCTTCCCGTTACTATTGCAGTCGTTCCCCCGCGCGCCCAATGATAACGCACCGCTATACACGCGCGTCCTTATCAGCAACCCCCCCTTCACCGCGCCGCGACGAAAACCGTTCGCCGAAATACCTTCCCCTAAATAATAACGACAATAATATAGGCGCTTTTCCCCGCCGTCGACACTCCAGCTTTACATTTGCACATTACCTATATATAATATATATCTGACGACCGGAAAATATAGATTTATAGCTCAGCACGAACGTTCTTGTGTACTTACATATATACATATTATATAGACGTGACCGTGTACATGTATATAGGTTTAATGTATATGACGACCGCGTATATAATATAGTTGTCGTCAATTTATAAATCATATATTATATACATACACTGTATAGGTATTGTATATATCTATGTTGTGTATATATATATATATCTGTGTATGATATTTTGGAAAATTAAAACATATATATATATACTATGCGATTTAACGAAACGTTTTCGATGTATATCTAATATAATATATCATAAATGTCAACGCGTCGAACAACGTGCTAATATTAGACAAGTATAAATATATATCTATACCTATATACACGTAATATGCGTGTTAGATAGATTGTCATTAATATGTGCTATTTAACTTATACATTTTTAACATGTCACGCCTATAAGGACTTCGACTTCCACCTATGCAACAACAACAAAAAAATAAAAAATTGAAAAAAAAAATAAAACAGTATAATATTAGGTATACACTATAATGCATCAAGTTTGATTTTTATTTTTAGAAAATTTGAATAGACAAATATTTTAAAATAAAATTTTTGGAAATTTCATAAGACTTCACAATTCAATTTTCTACGGCACCTATTATAAGTAGGTACTAGGTACCTACTCGTGATTTGATACAAATTTTACTATTATATTTATTGTAGACTACCTATATTATTTCGTTTGTCAATAAAATAATAGGTGTAATATTATTATTTATTTATAATACGTATATTCTATAGTAATGTTTGTTAGGAAAATGTTCGTGTTTTTAATTGAAATATATCACAAAAATTCATTTTCAATTTTAAACTTTGAATCCCAACACGTATGTCATTTTTATTTACAATCACTTATTTCATTAAGCATTTCTATATTTTATTCTATACATATTATATTATAATTGTATTGTGTATTGACATACGTTGTGAATAGCACTATTTACAGTTAATTGAACATATATTACGTTTAAATGAATAAATCATTATACTCGTAATGTTTACAAGTATAACGATCAATTATTTTTTAATAGCATAATTCATACTGTGTCGAAGGCTACTGGTATTTTTCCAAACCAATAACCATGTTATTTATATGTTTATCTAATTAAGATATTGATACACGTAATGTATGCAACTATATGGTTCAAGTAAATATTTGTTTAAACTTTAAAACGCTATAAATATCGGTAATAAAATGAAATGAAACTTATTATATACTATATTTTAAAATAGTATAATATCTAAATGTATAGTGTATAGTTTTTAAAATTATTCTTTATTTATAATTCGTAGGTATATATTATTATAAATGTAATATAAACACGATAAAAAATGTAATAACTCAACAAAATAATGATTTTGAAGGAGTAGATTATATTATCAGAGTTATATTAAATAAATTACCATTTATAATAACATATATATAAAATCATATAAATAATAGATTATAAAGTTTCGTAATTTTTAAGAATATTATTGTTGTAAAATCTAAATCAAGTTTTTAATTAAGGCGATCCTGAATAAGTGTTTACATTTACCTATAAATTCAAAAAAAAATTTTTGTTTTACATAATTTTATTAGTGCAAAGTACCATTAAAAAAATATATGTTTTATATAATATCGTTATCATATTTTAAATCCTGCAATTATATAAATTTTTAATTTTATATTCCGAAGCTAAATATTTTTTAGTGGTCTGATTTATAAAAATTTAATTTTGAACGAATTGGTATACATTTATAGTTTTACCTAATTCATTACTTATGAGTGGAGTAATAGGTCGCAAGTTACACGGTATATAGTCATATTATAGATACTCCCAAATTTAATATCAGTCCACTTTTATATAATCTCTATATTATATCCTTGTCAGCATTCTAAATACTTATACTATAATTAGGTAATAGCAACTTGTTCAAAATTCGATTGTTAAATGTATTGAAATTTCCAAAAAATTCTGCTTTGGAATTTAGAATACAAAATGTAAGTTGTCTTTGAAAAAAATAAAATGTTTAAAAATTTGTTAAAATTATATATATATATATATATTTTAATAATATCAAATAATGTAAAAATACTAGGCCTAACTATTGAAAACGGAAATTTAAGTTTTTAATTTGTATATAAGATTATCTAAGTTTTGTTCACATAAGTGTATTAAAATTGTACCTAATAATATTTCTAATATAATTTATTTTCATAAAATATCAACTACCTACCAATATTATTATATTATTTTTAAAATAGAAGTCAACATTCTTGGATACCTACACGCCTATTATATAGTCGTATAGTCAGTTGTTACGTATAAATTGGGAAACATTGTAATGTAACAATTCACTAATAAACGAATATTGCAGGTTGTGTTATTTTATGACTTCGTAACAAAAATAAGTGTTATAATAACAGTAGTTTTTTTATAACATAATAACGGGCTCACCGATATTTATTGTATCTCTTATACAATAACAGGAACATGTACCTACAGGTAAATTTATATATATATATATATATATAATACGTTTATACAGTGTGATGGTAATAATTAAAGTATTATATAGAATATAATTCTAATTTAAAGTTAGAGAGCTCAATTAAAAATTTTAATTTAACAAATGGAAAAAAATTGAAAAAATTCATTGCGGTACAATTATATGTAATATTATATGATAAAACCTATGATGGTTATATAAATATTATTATAGTTTCATTTTTTTGTTTTTTATTGATCATTTTGAACATTGACTACAAAAGACATTATTTATATCTGTATGTTTAAAAAAAATTAAATAGTTTACCTACATTATAGTTACAATAATTTTTTAGAATCTGAGCAGAGCAATGAATGAATTAATTTTACATTAATGTGTGTTTTTATTATGCTTGTGTACACAATAAGCAATCGATACAATACTTCAATTTCCACGTTGAAAGTGATTTTGGATATATATAGTTTATATAGGTACTTTAGAGAGATCAAAATTATAAATTGTCAGTAGTTTTTTTATAATCTGGTAAAACAAAATAAAAAATTAAGGAAAAACACAGGGAATTTTATGCAAATCTTTTATTATTATTAAAGTAATTGTTTTGTAACCAACATTTAAACAGTTTTCACTTAAAATAGTTTTTCATTAAATACAATGGGTTATAATTGAATTCAAATAAAAAAAACCTAGTTCAGAACAGAAATAAAACATTAGTTTTAAGTAGAACTTACAAGTGCTTAAGTATAATATATGGTTGGATTGGAATAAAATAGATTATTCTTCAAAATGTTGATCCACTAATTTTATTCTACTCTTTTTGTTCAAAATTATAACTAATTGACGATTTGCTCATAGTACAGTTTTAATGTATTTAAAATAATAAAATATCAGAAAAGTATTTTGTTTCAGAATATAAAATTAAAATTGATATGCTGATATTCAAAAAAGTAAAAACTTAAGAAACCATAACGATAAAAAATAGTGGAAAAACTTTTTATGTATATACTTCAAATTGTGTAAAACAAATATTTCCTAATCGGTAAATAACACTATTTTAAAATAATTAAAAGTTTTACATTACATACCTATTATATATTATGTTAATAGTTTACACCAAACGGTCTTCGTATTAATTACAATAATGATATGTGTATATTATATCTACCTATATAGCATAGTATAAAAACATATTATATTAATCCACAATTATATGTACGTGCATATATTATTGTATACCTACCTACAACCATGTTTACTGTAGTACAGCTGTCCGTTATCGACGCGACGAGCATGACGTATATACCTGGTTCTATAATAGATCGTATTAGGTGTATACGTACACATGTTTTAATACAAATTTAATGTTTGGCGAAACAACCGTCGCCGATGTTACAATGTGTAGTTTACCTATATCTGTATGAGCATATAAATAATAGCAAAAGTACGAGTATTTAACTGAGAATTATTCTTATCCATTGTTTTCTTATACTGAGGTAATTAAATAACCAACGATATTCGTATTTTACATACCTATATACACATATATATATATAATACAAATTATACAAATGGTATGTGCATTTATAAGTAGATACATATGATTATAATTTATAAGTAACACAAAACCAGTGTGAGCCTAATGCATATATAATACGCACACACGACAAATTATAGCACATTGGTGTTTATTTATTGTTTATTGTTTATTGTTTTTTTTTTCATATCTAAATAAATCTATTTTAAATACTACAGGGTTGAAACGTTAATACAAATATGTTTATTAAATATGTATAGTGTATACACTTAATTATACAGACGACGCTACACTAGCTCTTTGTGCAAATAAATATATTTTCATATTGACCGCATTTGGACATTAGTCGAATTTTTGTATTTATAAAACTATCGTTTATATATTGATCAAACTTTTACAAAAACTTTTGAAACACAATACTTAGATATAGATACCCATATTATAAGGTTATATTTTATTAATTGAATAATAAAAATAAAATAATTGTACAAAAACCACAAACGACCGATTTAAAAAACAAATAATTATTTATTTTATAATTTATTTTATATAAGTAAAATTATTTAAATTAAAAAAATTGAACATTATGACTCTGAATCTATGCATCTGAATAGATAGAAACTGTACCCACAAATATATTATGTAATATTCTACAAACTATATAGACACTGACACTTAAGCATGATATTCCCTACACAACATTGCACGTTTTCCTAATATAATAATACTATAGAGTATAAAAACATCAAATGCCCGTGATACCCCAAAGACCCCCCGACGATAACGCTCAACAAATCCCATAGACTTACACTCGCAATAGAACGTCCTTGGGTCACATATACATAGTACATACATTGTTTTCTACGGGTGTTTATTGACGATAGTGATTTATCAGAGGGATGAAAAGAGATACCGTTATACTGCAAAATCTATACAATCTATACAATAATATTGTTATTGACATAAGATTAATTTTATATAACATACAATGTTTAATTCGATCATAAAATAGCACTTGAAACATCAAACAAATAATTTTTGAGCAGCCGCCTACATATATTGAAAAAATATATTGTTAGCGATAATCTTTTGAAAATAACAATAATGATATATAATCTTAGGATTTACTATGGTTTGGTCAAAAACCGTATAGGTGATTATTACAATTGCGTCACTGTAATATACAATAGTTAGATACTAACATTTCGAACGAGTAATATATATATATTATTTATTTATTGAATTGAAGAAAGCAGTGAAATCGAAAAATAACAGCTGTGTAATGTATAAAGATCCTAGTTCTATAATACATAAAAATAAATGGTTAGATAATATTGTCACACAAATTATAATTTGTACAGTTTCCACTAATAACGTTTCGTAAAATTAAAAAATAGAAATAAAAATGCACACATAGATATTAGCTTGGAATAATTTCTTCAAGATGAGGTACCTACATAGTGGAATTTCAGTTTTTGTAAAATAATTGCGCTTGTTTGACTATTTGGACTGCGGACTGTGGTAAAATAATTTGCAGTCTTCTGCATTTAATAGTATAATAGTGCAACGTATTATATATTATATTATGAGCGTCGAAGCGATTTTGTGTCGTTTTTAAAGTTATAATTGATAAAAATCTGTTTAACGATCAATAACAATTATTGAAATCCTTCCAAATGTTTTTATTAATTAACAGTATGAATATAATAAAATATATATTACATACATGCTAGGTCACGAGTGTTACTTATTTTATTATAGACGTCTAACCTATTATATTAACAAACTACTTTATTCTTCATTTTATGATATTATTCCATACATACAATGCCCCTCCCAACACTACCACCAATCAAAAACCCTATATAAATGTCGTATATATTATATATTTGCTCTCTCTGTATAGGGTGAATTCTGAAATTCGGCGGGACATAATATATTACTAAAATTTTAGCTTTAATTAATTGTCTGTCAACCGCAGCGTTAGCACATTCATCTCCAAGCCGTTTCCCGCATGCAAGTGAAATATTCTCCCCTATTGTATTTTGATATTCAATTATTTTATACATTGCATTTGTACAAATAACTTTTACTAAAAATATTCTATGACTTGTCATAATTTAATTGTTAAAGACGAATTTAAGATAAAATAGTAGGAATACCTAGCTACTACAGTATTTTATATATTGTATAAATTCCATATTTATTATTATTATAAAATAATTTTAAAAAAAATTAAATAATATCAACATAAAATTAAATGGTTTTATGGACAAATTGTAATATACTAGTAATATCTTAAACCAAAAATATAATGCTGAAATTTAATTTAATGAACACTAAATTTTAACAATTAAAATCATTGTATTATAGATATTTTATGGTAGATATATAAAATAATTAATAACTAATGCACAATATGTAATATTAATAAAATTTAAAAAAAATCATTTTAGAATTTTTATTATCTTTAATAAAATGATGTTTTTTTGGACTGTAATAGTAGTATAGGTACCTAATTTTCAAGATTTAATTCTAAAAACTAATAATTCCCATAATATGAATCAAGATATTAAGTAAACAAAATCTTTAAAAAAAAAAAAATTAGATCAGTGAAAATAAAAGACTTTTTTATAAAGATAATTAAAAATTGTAAAAAAAATGTAAAAAATGTAGTAGAAATGCCCGTTTTTATGTTAAATACATGTATAATAAATAACATTAAATAAACTAGTTAGAAAAGCACATTGCGAAATGCGAGTATGCTAAATTCTTGGTTTCAAACCGTATTTTCATACAACACAAATTTTCGCAATAAACTATAATTTAATTTAACTCTACAACACTTTTAGAGTTCTGCTTTTAGTAAAAGTATGCCGATAAATAAATATCTTATAATACCAATAATCCTAACTATGTACTCTAACTAACAAACGGATGGACACAACAGGGATATAAGGTGATTTACTATATAATTAATGTGTATGTTTATGACCACAAATCTTTATAACAATAATTTCGTTTGGTATTAGAACAAAACGTTAAAAATAACAATAAGAAAAAAACAGGTAATATCATTTTTATTCGAAATATTTAAATATGTAGGTACCTATCGACAGCCGGTATAAGTAGTAGTAATAATATGATCTATAATGCATTCTATATAGCAATCCAAAGAGATTTCAACATTAGATAAAGAATGTTTCGAAATGTTATTTACAATAAAATAGCTATATACCTAGTATTTATTTTTCAGACGAGAAAAAAGTCAATAGCATTATAAAATGTATATTATTCGATTCACGTAATATATCGGTCGAGTTATACGGAACAAAACAAAGATCGCTATTGTTCAAACGGCTTTTCTCGGAACCGGCCCGGGGCAGTCGCAAAACGAAACGGAAGTAAAATTTAAAAAAAAATTACGTCGTAATCGCACCGATTGGGGGTTCTAGTTTTGTTAATTGCTTTATAATTATTCAATAACTAGATATCACATCTGATTTACGTCGGAATAAATTATATATATATATATATATATTATCGCGTATACTATTTCAGAACAAAATATCACACCTTCAAAATCGCGTATACTGGTCGCGCGACGCGTATTGTATAGCTAGTATTTGCGGAAACTCGTCGCCGTCTTCTTCCCCGTCAAGACGTATAAACAGGTACGAAAAAAAAAATTATCTAGAATACCTTGCAGCGGCGTCAACGTGCTTCACTCCGCTGACGCGCGCGCGTGCGTTATATATTATATACCTACGTACGATTTATACATATAATAATTGTATTATAGTGACTTAACAATATAATAATATATATGTATACGTATACCATCGAATACCACTACCGCAGTATGCTTATACGTCGTATCTATAATACCTATACATATTTTATACACCGATATATATGCTGAGCGCTATACGTTTAACTTCTGCGAAAGTCTAATAACGTCAGACGCCACTGACGGCGGCACGTTCCCGTCAACGAAATCGCGTGTATTTATACTGCGGACATGTCCGTCTAGGCGTATATATATATATATATAATATTATTATACATACTTACAAATTCATCGTCCGTCTCGCGTTCATGATGTCGTTTATATATAAATGTATAATATATCTATACCACGACGACGACGACGACGACGACAATAATAATAATAATGACACAAACGCGCGCACTCTATACGGACGAGACAAGTTCGGCTGTGACGGCGGTGGTGGTCATTACGTTTGCCACGCACGCCCCGTAATTGCCTCGCGAGTATCGCGGCGCTAATGGCGCCATGTGCCGCGCGCGTTGACTCACAACAGCGGCGACGCGACTAGAAAGACGACTATCTCTCGGTGGCGTGACGTGACCGCGCGACGGAATGGGGGACATCGGTTTTAACGCGAAATCTTTGGACGCGAATCGCGCAGATTCTTTTTTTTTTTTTTTTACTTCTTATTCTCACCGCACGTATCTACACTATAATTATATTGCGACGTGACGCTCCGGAGATTTATATATATATATGTAATATTACGGTGTATGGATCAAAAACGTATATATGTATTGTATATATATATATAATATATAAACCGTGCTTTTTTTATATACCCTACGAAAATACGTACACCACAGCTGCACTCTTATCGACTATAGGTATATCTACGACCTAATATATCTATATATATTATAATATACGTATGCCGTCAGGCTATGACTTCAGGTTCCTAAGTAGGTATACCTATTAGATTTTGTTCGTAACTATACCTATACAACGACAATATCAAAACTTCTTACTTCTTACTTTATTATTCAAATACATATATCTCTAAGCCAGAAAATCTAGTAAGACACACTTAAGCGGATGACAACGAATATTATTTGTTTTAATTTTTTTTTAGTTTTTTAATTCCAAAATAATCTCAACCTTCTTGAAATCTGGTATAGAAATTAACGAGAACAAGTCCATCCATTGCACTGCACCTTCACACTCCGACAGGGAATATGCAAGAAACTTTCTCTAAACAACCAACTTTTACCTTTAGCTCAATGTGTATACACATTTAACGTATACGTTATCTATGAATTCACATCGACCATCGTCTTACCTGGCTACCTCATATTAAAAACAAAGTTTAATCACTAAATAGTAGCCTACGACTCCTCCGACCCTTAATAACCTCTAAAATATAAAACTGCCAAATAAATTATTGATTTACAAGTTACCCATCTGGACATACGGCATCTAGCTCTGGAGTGCATCAAAAATTTCCAACACCAAACGTATCCAAAGAATTCAGTCAAAAATCTTTCGTACCATTTCAAAAGTTCTATTTTATGTCTCAAACAAATCCCTCCACTCTAATCTAAAAATATCTACAGCTATACGGAATTAGCCAAACTACATTACAAACACTACAACAACCGATTATATCTACTAAATACTAAATAATCTAATAACTAAAAACTTAAACTTATGTCATTGCACATTATAGTTTTAAATTGCTTATTATAAAATATTTATATTCAGTACCTATGTTAAAAAGACAACTTCTCATAATTGTTCCTCTTCGTTTTACTATAGAGAATAACAAGACATATTACGTAAATAATAATCAATTTTACAAAATTTAAATTTTAAATACATACTAGTATAATATTAATTAATTTTAAAATCAAAATACAATACAATTTTAAAATGTTTGTATATCTTATTTTGAAATTAAAAAATAAAAACCAATTCGGGACCCTAAATATTAAAAACAACAGAGTAAAATTAATTATTCTGAACGTATAAAAGTTTGTATATTTTGTGGAAGTTCGACGAAGAAAACACACGTGGATATAACGTCCTCTTGAGAGTTTATGGGGATTATGATTTAATAATTTTAACCACATACAGACAACAAAATACACCTAATACCTATAATGTATAAATTAACAATTTAACTTATTGGTAGCATTAAGTATGAATATTGTACATACAATAATTATTCTTATACAATTGTAATACATTTACAATGTATAATAAGAAACGGTCACAGACATGTTAATTTTGAAAAACTGAAAATTTTTTTTAAAAAAATCTATAAGGTATGAGGAAGGTTAACGATTGCCACTTTCATATTTTTAAGTTATCCGTACGTGTGAATTCGTCGTCATCTTAAGTAGTTTTATTTATACAGTGATTTTCAGCATGTTTGTCCTCATAGACATACACATAATACTCTGTTTATCTCTTTTAAATGCTTGTTTAAAAGTTTAGAGTAATTAAGAGAAATAATCGTGATTTTTAACTTTAAAAGTATAATATTTAATAAGTTTCATTAATTGGCTATTACATTTGTAACGAACTTAAATAAACTAAATACTTTCTATAATACCAGACCAATAATAATCTCTCTAATATAGTATTAAGTAATCCTAAATTATTTTTCAAAAATGTTAAGAAAAAAATTACGACGGGTGATAGTATCAACATTTGAACGAAGGGATTGTTCACGCGACACCTAACGGAGACTTTATACAACTTCAACGGCTGTTTCATACCCTGATGACAGAGGTCGTCCTAGTCTCCACTGGTATCCACAGCCCTTTATGTTTTCCGTTTTTATTCCACATCAACACGGCAACACCCCCTAACGGATAAACCCTAAAACGACGACTGCACAAGTATATAATATTATTCTAAGAATGATACCATTGGTTCCAGATATTTTTTTCTCTACTAAACACGTTTTATTTTATCAATTGCTATTTTCAAACAAGTTAACTTAACGTTTTTACAGAATCCGGTACGTTTTGTCCGGTTTTTCACCGTTTAATCTAATACAAAACAAGTATAGGTATGTGTCTTAATATAATAGGTATATAACAATAGAATAGGTCGGTAGAATAATTATCAGTTCACAGGTTTTCTACATTCTTCACTATAGAATTAAATTAGCTAAAAAAACAACATTAAGGCATTTTATAATATATAACTATACAAATGTGATAAGAATTGAATGGAATTAAATTAAACTTCATTAAATTTCCAAATACTATATATTATGAAAATCAATGAGTATATTTGACTATATCACAATATACTTATATATTAATTATAGTTTAGTTGTACTTTTCCCACTACTAAAAATACTACGTATAATTATAATGTCTTAAAACCGATATCCAGATAAAAAAAAATTAATAGTGGATGTAATAGTACCTATAGTACAGCTACAGCATAATATGGAATATTTTATCGAAACAAAAATACAAGAGTTAATTACTGAACTACTGAAGTTGATCGATTGTTTAATATTATAATAATATTATAAAATTACGTATTAATGCTACCTATTTATTCTATATCGGTTAATAATGATTAAAATAAATATATTCATTATTATAATAATGATGAAAATCGCTATAAGATTTGACTTTAATAGACCACTAAATTATAATACTTTAGGTTCAACTATTAAGTTAATTTATATATTCACTAAATAAATCCCAATTATGTATTTCTTATTTAAATGATTATTTTATTAATATTTTTCCAAGAGAACAACGATTGTAAGATATTTTTCTACGTTTTGACGGATTACGTATGGAAGTATAATTTAATTTTTACCACGGTTATCGCGATCTTGTAAATAAACGGACAATACGTGTGTGGTAATTAAAAACGTTTGGTCATAAACACGGAAAATAATTTATTCGATAATTTATTATTATTCGTGTGTGTTATTAACTTATAAATATACAGCTAACTATAAAGCGTTTTTGAGTACCTATACCTAAATTCGATTTTTCGATGCAAATAAAATAAATTTTGGTAGCAATTCAGTGATTTTTTTTTCTCTTTTTTGTTCGAAAGAATACGATCAGAATGCAATTGTTAAAATTTAAAACTATACCTGTAAGTACCACTCTATACACTACCTACACGTCAATTGTTCAAGTGTGTATATAGTATATTAGACGGTATACTTTATTATACTATTAGCGTAATACGCAGTCGATTATTGAATAATATAATAATATAATAATATGCGTAGTCGGCGCGCATATCTACGCGCTCGTGTAGAACACGAGGAGTAGTCGTTGTAAAAACGATAAAAGACCTTAACCGAAAAAATAATGGGTACGATATACAAAAAAAAAAACAACAACGGTACGTCGCGTACCTAACATATTATACAATACACGGTCTACAACTGCAGCGGTTGTGTGTATATGGGGATTGGACCGACCCATTTAAAAGCAATAAAAATCGCGTCGAACATTGTAAATCGGCGGCGGCGGCGGTAGTAAATCGAACGGACGGTCGGCCGGGCCGCAATCGTGTTCCGTGTCCGTCGTACCTACAGGTCGTAAATATCGTCGGCGGCGGCTCTTCGGTTTTTATCGTTATTTAAATGAGGCCAGTGCACACACGACGGATCGTCGTCGTCGTCGTCGGCGCACGTTATGTTACACTAGCGCGTGTCCGTGAATCGACGGGGCGCGGGCGAGCGGTCATAATAATAATATATAATATAGTGGGCACTAGGTGCGCGCATTTACCGTTTACCACCTCGTTATTATTATATTGGGCGTGATTGTTTTTTTTTTATTATTATTTTTTAATCACTCGTTTCCGATAATAAAAAGACCGTGAGACCTACGCGAACGGCATCTACCAGGCCGATTCGCGCCGCCGGCGCAGCGCTATCTGACGGCCAACGAACGCGCATCGGTCGTTCGGTCTAAAATTCGAAATTTCGCGAGTCCTCCCGCGCACGTACCCACACGACGCGCGTTAAACGACGACGACGACGAAAGTCTCCAGATAAAGATCACGTCACGCGACACTGCGGGGAATTCGCTTACGGGTAGTGCCTAACGTTAATTTTAATATTTTCTAATATATGTTATATACTTATATATGATATATTATTCTGCGTTGTTAACTGCTCGGAAAATATGTGCTCGCGGTAAAAATTATTAAGTTTTGAATGAAAAAAATTACTCGCTTTCCATTGTTTCCATTGATACATCAGTATCTAGCACGATTGCGTGAACAGAAACCATATTTTATTATTTAAAAAAAATAAATTAGAAAAATGCGTAGAAAAATCCACCGTCGATTGTCACGATATAAAAATAATAATATTTAGATATATTCATACAAACTTTTTTTATCGTATTTTGTTAATATAATATTATGTTTAAGGAAACTAGTTTATAGTAATAGTTATACTTTATAGTCTTTCTTTCGGTTATGTGTCTATATTCTATAATCTATATTCTATATAGTCAGATATTTAAAAACAGGGTATCACTAACGCATATTTGAGTTAATACCTATAATATAGAAATGATACCTATTTTACATATAATATAGTTTAAAAAAATATATTTTTCTAACATTTAATATTTTTATTGAACTATATTTTATTATACTTGTTTGTAATAATTATTAAATGTAAAATAACTCAATGGTAGTACCATAGACTGCGTGTATACATTCAGCTGAAGAAACAACGATAAAGTATAACAACGCGGTATTATTTAACATTTTAAAGATATACCTAAACTAAAATAAATTACGTTGGTGACTAGAATCGAAACACGTTATACGGACCAGTTTAGAGTGAAATAGCCGAGGAAAGAGCTGTACGTTTGTCATATGTTTTTGTATAAAAATCGACAATAAAATATTTCTATGAACCATCGTCAGGCACTTAGGCCGTGTTATCACAGAATGTGTATACTGTGTTACTACTGACCACAGTCATCGGATTCACGACTCACGTGTATCAGTAATTAACATTCTAATAATCAGTAAAAAAAAAAAAAAAAACATAAGAACGAACTCTTAAAATTTTTATACATCCATCTAGGAGGTAGGACGTAGGAACATAAATTATACGTCATACATTATCGAAAAATAACGTGCCTACACATTTCCAGAGAAAAAGCGATAACGTTACGTATTGTACGTATATCTCGTGTGCTCGTATACCTACAGTTCAAGCCCTGTGTAAAATTTAGATATGAAAACTACTACAACGACTGTATTTCGAAGTCGGTTTGAATAATGATAATAATAATAATAGTCAAAATATTTGACATTGAATAAATACAAATAGCTATATAGAGGCGATTTCGACTTTTATGAAGTTTTGTCATCGTGAACGCCTTTATTTGTACACTATTGTTACCCACACCGCAACTCGGGACGTTCGAAAATTTACATGATTTGTACCGCACGTAACATCGGCTTTCGTGTGCTGATAATATGAATACAATTTAGAAAGATGCGTTCACGTAGCGATGGTATTTGTGTATATATATGCGCGAGCGTGTGGTGTGTATGGGAGAGTTAAGTCTGCATGTCAACGTCTGCTGACACTCGAACCTCCTATTTCATTATGGCTGGCCAACATGGCTGTATACTCAGAGAGGTCCCGCGACGCAGCGGCGGCGGAACAGCAGCAGCAGCAGCTGTCCGTTTGCCCAAAAATTACGAGGCCGCGTTCACACGTACTCGCGCGACCGGGTTTGACAAAGTATAATATTATTATTAATGTTAGTATTATTACGGTACAGCTATACTAATGCCGCTGCCGTGACCTTAATCTGATGTATATAAATATAAGACGTATAAAAAACGGTTTATACGATTCATATTATGCATGACTACGACTACGTGTTATAATTTAATAAATTTGTACGTTACCGACTAATGACTGATGGCTACGGATGAGATGCGAGAGACCGTTCGTAAGACATAATATACTGTTGACTGCTGATTGCCGAGTATATTATAAACTTCAAATTTCAGAAATCATTTTTTTATCATCTACTCGTCTTTACAGATAATAATATATGCATGTATAGACCAATCTCAAACGGTTGGATAATATAAAATGTTACATAATTCAAATTCAAGATAACGAAAAATCGATACCCATAATCGAACACACACGTCGTATAAACGTTTTTCAAATCAGTATACAAGATATTATATTATGACCTATAATAGTTACGTCTTAAATAGAAAACTCGCAAACAAAATGCGTCTTTGAACATGCTCATAGTATACATTATATAATATTATATATAATGAAGAACGGGTAATGTACATATTTAGGTTATTTCATAATAATTAATTATAAATATGACTAGCTAAGTTATTATTACTCTAAAAAATATCAATGAAAAAAAAGGCCTAAAATTGGTAAAAAAAAATATTATATTTAATGCACAGATCGAGTAGTCGTGATTATAGGCTACAGAGAGAGAAAGGTGACGTTGTAGGGAGGGTGGTGTTAGAGTAATACTACAGCAAATAATAGGTGTTGTCGTCGTCAGTTCTATGCGAATATTTTTTTTTTTTAATTCACCTGGCATTGTCGGCTAAACCGCTCCAATTAACATGAGAATTTGTTATACATGACGGAGAGAAGAAAAGAGACGGAAAATTACGAGCTGCAAAGAGTTCGGAATGGCATCGCAATAATTCTCATTGTTTCGAAAATATATATAAACTATAATAATGTAATCGTCCTCCGACCTAAACCCCGCCAACAACACTTCCAACATCCATCGGTGTGGCATGCAACAATTGCGGTCTGGACACGTCGTCGGCGGCGGCGGCGGCAGCGGTAGAGGCAGAATGCTAATTTCGCGCCGCCGTATATAGGATAGAAATCTTTGTCGTCATCATTGCCGCCGCTGCCATCGAATACAACGTGTTACATTTTAGTTATTACTCATAACTGCATGGTATTAAAATATACAAATACCTATAATATTAACGATTTCAATACATTTGGTGGTCATAATAAAATATACTTCAAAATACGTTTTTCGGAATGTATGATTATAATTTTTACTCCTATTTTATAGTCAAGCGCTAATATCCGTGTTGACGTTTTCGAGGTCTTACTATACAGTAAATTGTAGGTTGGTACATATAATAAATAAACAGAGTTTTTTTCGCATTTATACGCCAAACCGACAAAAATATAACACAGACGGTGTGTACACATTGAAACGTGAAAGATGCTGCTGTATTATTTTAGGTGCCTACATAATATTATAATATATTCGAGTTTGTGTGGCGGTCATCGGTTGAACGGAATTTACAAAACGTTATTTTTGTACAGGACAGAGTGATAAATTTCGCAAAATTTATAAAAATACGACACTAAAAACAATTTCACGTTTAAAATTTATTGCTCTGCGCGTAATAAATAAATCGTGTAATAATGTCATATTATGCTGCGACCACTCCTATACGCGTGTAATACGTATAATAATAATATGTGCGCGCAGTTTACGATTTTATTTATTGCAGTTTAGGGCGCATGGTTAGGCATAGAATGAAAAGACAAATGTTGATTTAAGCGCGCGATAGTCAAATAGAGTACATTATATTGAACCGTAAAACTGTTTGAAAGTTAACCGAGCATGCATAATATTATGTGCTTATACAGACAATGTCCGGTATAGGCTCACGACGACCGCGAGAGATTGAAATAATTGTGCCGGCAGTGGCGTAACGTAACGGGTACTGTCCGCCGTCTTCATAATATTATCATACACGTTGTAAATATCGCGTAAAACGGACAGACCGATTGACGTGTCCTATGATTATAATGAATTATCGTGACCCCGGGCCATAGACTGTGTATAATAATTGATTCAAATGTTTTACGATTATTAAGAGAAAAAAATTGTATTAGCCGGCGGAATTTAACGAAAACAAAACAAAGCAATGACTGTAGTTAGTTTATAAATCATATTATTAATTTAATTTATTCTATCCGTATACTAAAAAACCTAATTGCATAGTAAACGCTATAGCAGTCCAGCCGCTACGGCGGCGATTTAAATTAAAATATTCAAAGAAGCAAACAAGTTTCGTTGAACCGCAATATTATTTTATATATGTATACAACCGCAGACCGCGACCAATTTGATTTTTGTGGTTTTTCATTATACCCTTTAAATCTCTACAGTTATACTGATGCATTATACTTTATAGGAATAAAAATGCTCTATATTTTAGTGGCCATTAATAAATTATACAAGGGTCAAGAATATAGTACAATAAATGTTTATCACATGATCAATATCTATTTGATATATTCGAATCTTACGATATTTATATAAACGTTCAAATTTATAATTAAATTACAATGTACAACTTATATTTAAAATTGTGTTGTATAACTCTCTTCAACACAAACAACGCTTACATGAGATTTAAATTTATATATATATATATATATTATACATATAATATACATATATTACTGTATTAATATACATGTGAACTACATACTCAATAAAAAGTTAAACATTTTTTCTTTTAATTCGCAATATTGAATTAACTTTGAAGTTATTATTTCAGTTATAGTTTAAGTTGAGGAATTTATTTATTACATGAATTATCAATTAATATAATGTTTATACTTTACATGATCTATATCTGTACATGCAGTAAAATATTATGTAATGGTTTCAACGTGTTTTAAAAGTACTTTCAGTTCAAATTTCGGCCGAATAAATCCACTGTTGTGTTTGTGGTATTAACTGTGAGTACTGAGTATATTAACCATGTTAATGTAAGATCGTTATCGACTATTATAATTAGCATACTGGTTTGTACCTAATATAAGTTAGTACTCGAATAATTAGAATTATAACGATACATTGTGGAGTGCGAAACTTTTTATTTGAAAATACAAAAAAATACGAAAAAATCTTTTAACAAATGCTTTACCATGGATGAATAATTTGTGAGGAAATAAATAGTTAATTAAATTAATGTTACCGCAACAGTGAGTGTTAGTTCTAAACTATATTTATACGCAAATCGAAACGTTTAAATTGTCATCATACAGTTTCTAAAAAAACCGATGTAGCAATAGTATATAATATTTGTGTTTGTTCTGTACTCCTGTATATAAATAATATAAACTACAGTCTCTAACAGTGGTTACAATAAAAATTACATAATATTATATTAATAAAGGTACCCGTGTTAAAAATCGAATATTTTTAACACAAAACTTGTCCAAAAGAATGAAAAAAAATACACAGAACAATGTACAATGTATATCAGTTTTATCTGCAGTATATAATATTGTTGTATGGGCACGTGCGATTCTTTCACTCTGCATCGTCGTACCTCAGTTTAGAAATTCCGACTGACTATACGAATCCCCGTGAAGAACACACGACTAGCGATGGATTTTTGAAAAGAAAGGGCTTTCTCTACTCTTTGTGGTTTTTTTCTTTTGACCTATCGTCTACCTGCAGCCTGCACAACCTCCCGCTGGGGGCTCGTTTCCCGCCTTCCACTCGTTGAACCATCGTCGGACAAATCCTCTGTACATATACGCGAACGCGGTACCTACACGTACACATGCAACACAAATACCCCGTCTGATATGCAGTCGTGTTTTAGGACCAGTTTTCATGTATACGAGTTTATATTATTATTATATACGATGTGTTATCTGCCAGTGGGAATCGTTGGGGAGTTGGTATATTTTTTTCGTCTGACCTTGGCGTCTCCCGAAGAATGTATAGGTATACATATGTTTTATACCTACGTACTCATTTATATACCTATATTATTTATAATATGCGTTTTCTAGACTGCAGTATGCCTATATACAAGCAATAGTGCAGTAGTGTATATACTCTGTACTATAGTATTTTGTATTTGGCAATAGTCATCGCGAGAGCAGTAAAACGGGATGATAGGGGAGGAGAGAGAAAATGATTAAGAGCGACTGAAAGAAACACTATAGTTATTGTATACAATAATTTTTGAAAAAATGAAATTATTGAAATTTCAAACAAATAAGAAATTGGCTTTGAAAAAAAAATATTTTGGATATTATTAATATTTTATTGTCCTGCTGCAGAGTACAATACTTACACATTTTATTGTAGGATTATAGAATTTCCGAATTTTCCAATGGGACTATAATTCCTTCATTGCAACTCACACTTGTCGCATGTGCGCGCGAAGTTCTCTCCCCACGCGAATATATATATATACATATTAATACACGTACACATACACATACACATACAAATATAAATCAAACACATCCGGCGCGTTTGAAATAATGTGTATTGTATATATGTATAAATGTATACATGTATATATGCCTACAAGCGAATATCCTAACCACTGCCACCAATGCACGTACATACACGAGCGTGCGCGTGTATAACTGTGACTATACTATAAATATACGTGGAGAGAAGATTTCGTCGTACACGTGTTACAGGCTAATAAATCCCATTGGTCTTTCCCTCTCAGCTCTTAACCCTTTCACACTCACACACATGTATTCGGCTGTCGCCGTTGCCGTCCGACTTCCCGAAACTCGCAGATTATACGCTTATACGCGCCATACACACATATAAATTCGAAGAGGATTTAAATTATTCAACATTTAATCACGGAAACCTCCAGTCATATATGTATGTATATATAGGTACACACGCACGACGTATAGCTTATACATATATAAACTATATAGTAACTCGTGGCCTCTATATTATGCAGCAAATGGCACGCAGAGCCATAAGATTAATATACACGCCATGGTCCCGCCAATATAATGCTACCACTGAGTAACCCTTTTACTACCCTAAGCTGAAATTCTCGATAACCACATTTTCCATTTCACTGGACACAAGGAGAGCAATACATTATGTCCTATACGCATTTGGAGGACGTCGATCAGAAAGTCTGAAGTTTAGGTACAGCAGTTCAAAGTGTGCGCGGAATTTTTATAAACTCTATAGTAGGTACCTATACACCGTTATTTTCGTAACAATGCATTTAAAATGACCGATTATAACTAACGTTCATTAGTCGGCATTAAATCAGGATCTGTTTGCATACATTTAAAACCTTTCTAATGTTTGTTAACTTTTAAAATACTATTTAAGCATTACAATTAATTATTTTTTGTTTTATATATATACTTAATTATTCAATTATTTGTATAATTAATAAAGCATAACTACTAATAACATTAACTATTATCGACATTCAATGCAATACGATTTATTTTAAAATTAACTAAACTAAAGAATAACCAATAACCTGAGTCCTGACAAATTATTGAAAAAAATTGATCAAAGCTATCATAGGGTTTTAATTTATACTAACATTTGCTTTGTAAATTAAATACTCCAATTTATTAAATAATATAATATTTATTAAATAAAAATAAACCGATATTATATAAATCATACTTTAAATATTCGATTTTGGGTTATTACTTTTAGTTTTGATATTTACCATGAAGAAGTATATAATATATAAATTATACATAATAATACATTATTTAAATATTATATTTTATAGTTTGTTTATTATTTTAGTATATAAATTACAAATACAATGGATTTCCGTCTAATGTGGGTATCAGCATAAATGGGCAAAATGTCCTATTATGGTCTGGTACTAATAAAAATTTATCTAAGAAATGTTTAAAAAAAATCCCGTATAATAAGTGAACTCGATTTGGTTTATTAGGTTTTTATTTTTATTTTGTCATAGCGTTAGAATACACACATGTATTTAAAAACGACTAATTAGGTAATCGGGTTTCGTCGGTATTCAATGAGATTGTGTTTATCGAAAGTAAAAGAAGCATAACCATTTAAACCTTAATGTTTTGTACGTCTTTCGCCTCAAAAAAGTAATTTTATTTAGTTTTATTTATACAGCAATATAATATTTCTTGTTTCAAGTGTATGTTTTACATGTGCAAAATAAAAACTTTTTTTGATATTATAAATTTTTGTGTTTTTGAACTAATTTTGGTTTTTATGGGTAAACAACGCTTAATGTGGATTAACACGGCTGGTCCCAACGTGCCCACATTATGCGGATTCCACTGTATTTATTAAAATAATAGAAAAATGATTCTGTAAACAACTAGAAAGGTCTTGGATAAGTTTGATAAAATAATTTTATAATATTTCATAGGAATTAGGATAAAAGCTTAACTTTAATATCATTATTCATTATTAATATTAATATATTATGTGTATTAAAAATTAAGTATTATATATAGATTATTACTACTTGAATAGTTAATTATTTTTATAAAATAAAAATCGTTGATGTAGGGTATATCGTGATAATGTAGTATAAATATTAAATATAAAATAATCAAGTATATATTATTACCAGTAGATCATAATTAAAATCATATTACAAAGAGAAGATATTAAAGTTTGTTAACTATAAATTCAATTATTTAATTGGTATTTTTTATTCAAAAGTAGATTAATATATGTATTATGTATAAATATATTATACTCTTATAAATTAATAAAAGTTAATATTTGTTTATGAATTACCTTCAATTTGAGAAAAAAGTCATCTAAATGTGTATCAATAATCCAAAAGACAATATATTGGTAGGTACAACACTAATTATCACTCGAAACGCGAACATTGTATTATCAAACATAAAAACTAAATTAAACTAATAATATACGTATTTAACACATTTATAATAAATATTTAAAACAAAAAAATAACTTCTGGTAACTTTTGGCGGGCTTGCTACACTATAAATGTTAGTGGTGAAAGAGACGGTAGATCAATTGACGATCAGTCGCGAAATATGATCATGGCAACTGTGCATGGCAAACGAATGGGCTGTCCTTGGGGGTGGCTGTGGACAAGAGGCCATTAAAAAATAACTTGCAGCTGCGATAGGGGATGGAAGAACCCTCGGGAATTGAAAAAAACCGGTATTAGGGTGAGCAAATCATTCACCAACGAAAACGAGTTGATTTGAAAATGTCGTCGATAATGCAAAAAAATATGCATTTAGTCTGTGCATACTGCATATATATGTATGCAATATTAAACACGAAAATGTTTTGCCGATAACGTGATAAAACAAAAATGTTAACATCTCATTATTAAATCAATACACAAATAAGTACGTGTTTAAATAGATTCAATAATTTTATTAAAACTTATTTTGTGATAATAATTATTATTTACGGACGGTTAAATATAAAAACCACACATTTTAATATCGTAAACATCAAATTTATATTTTAACAGGAATACCTACCATGAAAATCATCATATTTAAAAATGTAAAATCAGTATTCAATAGTTATAATTTGTATTAAATTACTTATGCCACTGCAGGTTTATAATTATTATTGTGTATTAATTCTTAATTTATTAAATTGTACAATTGTTTATAAATTAATATAGTCAAGTCATAGTGTCCGTAAAAGACAATATTAAAATATATAATTTTGTACCTGTAGTGCAATACTATGTATATTAAAAATTATTATTAAACCGTAATATTGTAATATATTATGGAAGTATTATGTAAACATTGGGTACGCTTTTTTAAAGATTTTTTTTTTATATGATTTGCATAATTAAGGTATATTTTAATTGTTCTAATTGTATAATTGTAAAATACCTAACTAATCTATTAATCTATTAAGCAATTTATTATTTTCCGTTATAAATCACTTGAGTCGCGTGCGAACAAATATAATACGTATAGTTGGTAAACAATCACATTGCTACACAGTGCTACGATAGGGAAAAGTAAACCAATATAAGGCTGTTGAGCACAAAATCACGGATACGCTGTATACGAACATTTCTTTTGAATTCGATGTATATATTGTTACGCAACTGTAAATGCCTATACACTGTGTATATTGCATCCAGGTGGCCGGTGTAGTCAATGGTTAAATGTGACATGGCCCATAAAAACTAGGTCATAAAATCCCGTCTCATTTATGGGTATGGTCCCTTCCTTTCTTTCTTTATTTTCCCGGAAAGGGCAGAAATCATCTTATGATGGGACCATGCATACACGCAGTGCCAGTAACAATAATGTTATGTAAGTGTACTCACCTTTTTCGTGTATGTCGATTTAGTGCTCCGCGGACACAAATGGTTTTAAATCTGAAACATAAAATATCATCGTGGTAAGTTTTCATTATTATTTTATTTATTTTAATTACGGTGATTTTTATTTAAAGTGTAGGTATTTAAGTATCTGATAACCTATACCATATACATGACATAATAAATCCTAATATTAGGTTTTTAATGTAAAGACTAAATCATAAAATGTGTTTTGACGGACGGAAAAAAAATTATTTATAAAACTATAATAAATGAAAACTAATTTAATTTGTATATTTTCCATGGCCATAACGTCCACTGTCTAGTCGAATTACCTTTAGAGACAAACGAAGACACACGTTATGATGTTTTTGCCTAATGGCCTAGGACGGTTTCATTAATTTTTTTCACACTTCGTTATTATAGCCTACGCTAGTTCTAATAATCCTATATCTTAATATTTATATTGCGACTATTTAGTGTGTCTTAAAAAGAGGATTTTCAATTTGCATTAGACGTTATGGTTATTTAGGCTGTCACATCCGTATCGTTGAAATAATAAATTTAAAAAAAAAAAACTATACGTGCGAGAGCTAAGCCCACACTTGTGCTCAATATAGTAATTGTTTTTTTTTTAGAATAATTCAATTAATGTAAAAACCACCCACATTGGAAATATATAAGAAAATAACTTCGAAAATTCGTTCTGCTGTCGCCTGGGGATGATCTATATTCGAAACTAAATGTATCCCACTAACAAACCGTGAAATTTGTTTTCAACACTTAAGGACAGATCCTTGCAGGGTACACAATGTTTGCAAACAAAATCAATAGTGTTTTTTTTTATATTCACCAAAGAAAGAAAAAATAATCAAACCCGTGAACTGAAAGAACCATTGTTCGAATTGTTAGTGTGAAGGCCTAGCCTTAGATTTAAGTTAGTTGTGATGGCAAACGGTTAAAAATTTAATATTAACGACTATAAAATACATACAACAAAAATGGTTTTGTTCAAAACCGATTAAATAATGAATTGATGTGGAATAATAATAAAATATTGCTTTGCATTAATGCAAATATTATATTTTATTTATTATAAAACTCTATAATCTTATAATCAAAACGTAATACAACTTAAGTAACATATAAATACGTATATCATATTAAATTATAATTAAGTATAAATAAAAAAAATTCAACAGACAATATTAAAAGTCAGGTGTTTTTTATTTTATAATACAGATAATATAGATTTTTAAATACATCGTCAAAAAAAAATACAGATATTTACAATGTGCAATGTGCAATGGTATATATATAGTATTCATTCTAATAAAATGGTTAAATGTAAGGACTTTTTTATGTTGTTATTTTTGCATAAGTTTTATAAATCACATTTTGAATTCATAAAGGGCATATCATGCGAGCTATTTATCACTCGAAAAAAAGTTCAACCGAATAAACGATTAAAAAAACAACTTAGTCAGCGATTTCTCATGCACATTATAATGCTTTTAGGTATCCAAATAAATAAAAAACGGTCGACATTTATGTGTCATATTAATGGGAGACATTTACTAGTTGGTTTTACAAGCGATATGTCATATAGTAATATATGGCGTCAGCGAAGAGTACATGACATTATTTATGGGGGTTTATATATTTACTTCGCATTCCATCACGCTTGACAAGTAATCTTTTTATTTGGATTGCTTTTTAATTTAAAGACCTTTTTAAAATTTACTTGGTTTATTGTTGTTATATGCATAGTATATGTATAACCCATAGGAAAATTCATTGTAACAATGTGAATACCACTGTTAGATGACGAGGAAAAAACAGTAAATAATGTATTTTAATTACAGAGATGTCTACAATATTTCTCTTTTTTTCTCTCCCTTTTGCCGAGGACAATTTTCTAACCTGTCGCATGGACTTAGGCAATAAATCTACTTAATGTATAGCCGGAAACTTCCTCGGTCACGGTCGGGAAAAATGTACTTCGCTACCAAAAAACTATAATGTATATGCACCAAGCACCAAAGGTAGAGGTCACGAAGCATTTAAATTAAAAAATAAAATAAATTCGTGGGTGGTATTCAACTATGTGTATAACATAAATAATTAAAGCATATTTAAAATTATTATTATAAAGATAGGTATAGTATAATATTTATAGAATTATAATTATATGCCAAAATGGTTCATCGATAATTTGGCTGTTAACTTTCGATTCCAACTTTGTATACATTTATCAGTAATCAACTGCGCTGCTTGTATATACTTGTTGCTCCTATAAGCTCGTTATTATTCAGACACGCGACACGTTATTTTCTCATCTCTATATCCATTTATCTCCATTATAATTAGAATACAATGTCTTAGACTCAAGTCTGTGATACTCATTTTTAATTAACTAATTAAGTAAATAAAGGAAATTCTAATATAATAATGTACAATTCACCGAGTTACCCTTAAACATATACCTAACTACATAAGTGTATAAAGAAATGTAAAATAAAATAATTTAATAGATACCCATAAAGTAATAATATCACTGTCATTGATAAAAGTTATGAAAATATTATCAAATTTGAGTAAAACTAAAGATATTTTTTTATTAAAATAAAATATTCTTATGTTTGACATTGTTAAGACTAAATATTTTATAGGTATACTATCTAGTAACTATAGCATAGCAATAGTATAGGTATGTATATACAAAATATACTTTTAAGTCTGCTTATATGAACTACGACTATTAAGTTACAGCATAAATAAAATAAATTGCTATCTACTTTGAATTCATACTTAATTACAAATAAGCATGGTAACATTTTAGAGATAATGCATCGTGTTTAACTGTAATTTTTGTACGTACAATTTGTCTTTAGTTAAATTATGTATTTATACTAAAGTTGCGGTAAACTTAAAATAAAATCTCAAACATAATATTAAATAATGTAAAATTGAAATTCGATTAACTTTAAACTGATATTTATTAAATATTAAACCTGTAGGTATGTAAGGTACGCGTATGCCATTATTACAACTTATTAGGTACACTGACAGCTAATATAGCAATGACTTCCATAGATGATATTGCTGTCATTAATAATTCATAGATACTATTGATATTATTATTTATCCTTTTATATGCTTTAGTGTCACAACATTAGTATTAAATTAATTGTTTCTTATAATTGATCTAAAGAAGTAAACGCATTTGTTTTAAATAAAACTATAGTAAAATAACAACAATTAATTTTTAGAAATCCAATTCAATATAATATTACTGTGAATAGTTTATTAATTTTTATTAATGCGCGATATGAATTCAAATAATTATTTTTTGAAAAAAACATGACGGTAACAATTAAAATAAATACATTGAATGACATTAAACCATAAAATGACTTATCAACATTTAAGTATAAATCATGTATTCGATATTGATAAAATATTTGAACACAATATTTTTTTCACATTGGTGAAAACATTATTATTATTATCAACCATACCTATTTATGAAATTTTTATATTAATTGATTATAGAAATAATTAAAATTTGATATTGTGTAATTAAGAAGAAAAATCTGTTTGATCAATGGATAAGATAATTATTATATGTGTTTGCAATACTGAAATATGCATAATATGACTTAACGCAATAGTTATGCCGTTTATCTTAACAGTTAAAAACTATTTTAATTGACAGTTTTTATTCTCTTGCACCACTTGAAAATAAAATGCAGAAAAAAATATTTAAATATAACTTTTTGTAGTTTTTCCCATTTCTATTTACCAATACATATTATATTGGATAAAAATAAATTCAATACATTGTTTTCAAACCTGAATCAGTTAAAATTACGTCAAGAATAAGAATAGAAATAATTGTAATTATATAGTGTTATAAAATGGTATCACATGTACCTTGCTCTGTAGAGTGTAGACTTGCCGATAGTACAAATTAAATATAGTCTAAGTGGATGAGGGAAGAGACCTGAGAAAGTAACGAAAATGGATAAAACTCTTTAGGAAAGTCAAACCTAGCGATATGCAAAACGTTTTAAAGTTTCAAGAATATATATTATACACTTACATCTATACCTACTACGTAAATTTGAGCGTTCGCGGTTTCTTATCAGCATCGTATATTCGTTTATATATGTATAATAAATATGCAGTTACGCTATACCGACGCCAACAGTGGCGAAATAATTAAAACCGATTCCATTAAAGTCGACCGAGTCTTGCAATTATTCACCTCATCTCGAGTTCACACAGATATATTTATATAATTATATATATATATCTCGGGTGGTTTTTGTAGAACCAAAAAACCAATTTATTCTACTTTCTACTCCCTTGCCCGGTCGTTGTCGGTTTTCTTTGTTTAATTCATGAAGGCGCGCCGCCACCAGGAGCTATTTGTCTGCGAACAGACGAGTGGGGAGTACCCACCATCGCCACTGACTTCACCGAAGGGGTACATTTATCTCTGCCGGCGCGCGACCCTTAATGTGTATTCCATGCAAATACTATCCCCGGCCCGTTCGCCATCGCGAATATATACGTATACAACTATACATACGCCACCACACATTCATTGGCAGTGGCAGCGATGGTACCTAAACTGATCGGCCGAAATCGACCTCCCGTCCTTTGCAGACGGTGTATATACGTATTATACGAGTATAAACAGAAGGGTGAGCGTATTGCCCGGCTGAAACAATAAATCTGTTGATTCATTGGTTGCCAAAAAAAAAGAAAAAATTTAGAAACCCGGAGAAAATACAGATGGCGACGGTATATTATATAGTCCATCACTTCTTATTGGAATTCGTGTAAGGCGTCTACTATATTATGTAAGTGTATAATATAGGTATAGCGTATACTATAGTGAATATACTGATACGCGAGCAAACCATTATAATCTACCTATATAGGTAAATATATATATATGTATCTAAACACCTAGGTAATAATGTTCCACGTCATAAGATATATCAATACCTATAGGTACCTATAACTGATAGGAAAATTCAACAGGTTCTATTATATTTAATAATGCAATATGTTCACTAATAATTTTATTTTCTATTTTA
Organism: Aphis gossypii; assembly: GCF_020184175.1. Classification (NCBI taxonomy): domain Eukaryota; kingdom Metazoa; phylum Arthropoda; class Insecta; order Hemiptera; family Aphididae; genus Aphis; species Aphis gossypii. The sequence goes on along the minus strand of NC_065530.1, from coordinate 53,020,392 downwards.
TAGGATAGTTTTTGTTTTTATAGTTTTAAGTAAATTAACAATCACATAAAGTATCTTATAGTGTTTATAGTTGATACTTTGAAGATGTCTTTAATTTTATCATCGGGTACCTAAAAAAAAAAACCTCTTAAGAAAAACTTTTTTTTTATCGATTTTTATATTATTTAAGTTTTTATAATTAGGTGTATAGTTTTATGTTTTTGTTTGTGTAGTAGTGTTTTGTGTAAAACCGGAATATCCTCGTTTATCATTTGGAGGTATTCTTGTAGATCAGAAAAAAGTTGCATAAATAAAAAATGTCTTCTACGTGGAAGATTTATTAGGGTACTTTTTTCTTAGTCACCGACATATTTCTTTGGATATACCTAAGTGGTCGCCAGAAAAGTGCCCGGTTTTATTGAAGCCTAGTGCAGCGTCCCTATGTAAGAAAAAAAGTCGCTTGCAGATATTGTCACGCGTAAAGGCGTTTAAGGCAACGGTATAAAATATATTATAAAGATAGACATATAATATATGTAGATAAATTTGGGGAAGGATGAAAAAATGTCGTCAAAGAAAAAAAGGATGAAAAAATATTTCACGAGACTCACAAATCATTCTCCGCTGTCTCTTAGCATCGGTCGCAGTTTTATTATGTATGCAAATTTTCGAAAACACGCACCCCCTTCACTTGTGCTGAGCGTGCCAAAGGCTCGGACTATAAATCACCGGCTGCCACGTCTCTTGCAGGGACAATGTTTCACCCTACGGGAATAAAAAAATACATTTTTCCGACAGAGCTTGAGTAAAATTTTATTTTTATACTTGATAACTATTTTTGTGACCTATAAAATAATACCTTTTTTCTTTTAAATGTGTTTTTTGTAAATCTAATTAGATACAAACAATAATAAGGTTTATTTATTTTTATAATGGCAATCCAATAGTTCTTGAAAAAAATACAAAGCGAGTCATGAGTATATTGAAATGAATAAATTAAAAATGTATATAAATTTTAATTTTAATTTGTATAACATTAATATTTTATGATATTAATATTTTAGTATATATATGAAAAAACTATTTTATTAGCAAATTAATGAACAGAATGAATTAACAAAAACAACAAATCGTAATTACGTACATATTTCGTAAAGCAAAACTAGTTCAAATTATATTATCTACCTATTTATGTAAGATAGTGAAATTATTTACAAGTATTTAGGATTCCAATAGTAATAATAACACGAAATAAAAATGAAAACTAGATAAATGCCTAATATTTTTATATCCGTCATATAAGTTTAAAGGTATGAGAAAGTGTGTGGATATTTTTCTTTTTAGGTTAAGCACATTAGGTTAGGTACCTATGTATACCTATGTAAAGAATTATGTTTCCCGTACATATAATGTTCATCGAAGGCTCTTTTAGTCTGAACATTCCGTATACATATAATATATATAAATGTCGTTACCTAACGTTTATCGTCGACGACGATGACTAGCACACACAATAATATAATAATAATTACGATTAAGTCGTCAACAACTTGTCAACCGTATGCGCCGCCACTGTCGCCACCGAGCCCCAGGGCTGTACCGACGTAACCGTTTTTTTTCCTTTAAAGGGAACCTGGTGCCTATAAATATATATGTATACACATTATTCGATAGGTACGCTCGGCAAAACGGAACAGAAAAAATGTCCTTTATAGAGAAAGAAAGAGAAAAAATACGATTACAACAGTTACTCACACACATACACACACATACACACTCACACATGCACATATAATACAAAATATAGACACATGCCGATATAATATAACGGATCCCGAATAATATCGCTTGTATTTATATTATGTAATACAAACGCTATATTATAATGTACCGTTTGGGATACATAGCTATCTATATATAACGGTCTGTATCGAAATAGGAACTATATAAGACGATCGTGTGATATTTCAGTGTTATATAACATATGTGTCGCGTGGTGGTTTGTGGGCTAGAATTGTAACTATAGTATAAATGTGTGTTAATTTATAAGAGTGTGAACATTTTGCGTAGCTTGGCACTTTTGCATAAATTTATCCTACCATACTGGGTGGCTGGCAATGCATATACCATGTGTACACAAATTACCTTCGACACAATCTAAGTTATTCAACCACCGCAACAAAATGTTATCTTTTATACTAGGTATATTATTATACAATTTCTCATCCCAAGACTACTACCTAACCTAAATTATTGTATTCTGCTTAGTAAAATATAATATAATATATATATTAGCGTTGAACTACAATACTGTACGATTATACTTTTTTAAAGCAAAAGGTTTATATTAAATTGTTGACATAAAACTGGGAACGTATTACCAACTCACAATTAAGTTAAGTTAATATATATATGTATAATGTATATATTTATATACATGCATATTTTTTGAAATAATTAATGAACTATACAGAAAAAGTGATCACGAGTAAGATGGAAAGTTACAATCCAAACATTTGATGATGATCTAAAATTGCAAAAAATTTTGATGTAACGAGTTAAATAAAATATTTCGAATAAAAATTATTAAAAAATAAACCATCGTATGATGGTATTGGCGCGCAGTATGTTGAATTTAGTTTATAAAAAGGTTCAAAATATACACGCTGACATCAGTGGCAGAGAATATGAAGAAACTATATAGTTATTAACTAGATATATGAATTTAAGTTTTAATGAAGCAATTTTATTATAGTATGTTGATGTGCTGAAAACGAAAAAAAAATATTAGCATTACCTACTTAAGTTCGTATAATATACTCTGCACTAGACTTAACCATAGAGTATTATTAACTAATGAAAGATGTTTTTATAATTCAGATTATATTTTTTAATCAATAACCAAAACATTAACCCATTAGTTAGTCGTATAACTCGTACAAGGATAATTTTCATACATATTATGTATTAATTATTCCTTAGTATAATTTCTTATTGAAAGAAATATATAAACAATATCGTATACCTATTTATAAATTAAAACAATTTTGAAACAAGAAGATACGCCAAGAATCGGTATATTATATACATAATTATACATAAATACCTACTACTGTTGTTTTATACAGCAATATACGTATTACATAGTATTAAACTATTAAATTTAGTACCATAAGCTACCAGTGTTCAATAATAAACCATACATTTATAGTTTAAACAGACGAATAAATAATAAATATGAACACTATTAATACAATTTGAATATTTGAAAATGTTATAATTATAATATACTATTGATGATCAAACTATTAATTTCAATATCCTAAGAATTATTGAGTATAAATGAGTTTCATATAACTATGTAAATTGTAAAATTTAAAATTTAAATCAGAAAATATTATAAAAATCAATTAAAACCAATTAAGATTCATTAAAACGCATGTAAATGAAATAAAAAAAGTGAAGATGTTGTTCATCAATTATAAGAAAATTTAGATTAAATTGGGTCACACATCCATTTAATACATAGCTCTCATAGCTGATAATCTAAATACATATTAAGAACAATTTTATATCTATTTCATATTTATTTTGTATGAATAATATTATGTAATTCACATTAAAAAGTTTCAAAACAATGTATAAGTAGTATACTTTGACGAGACCTATAAATGATAACTAATAATATTTAAAAAAAAAAAAAATCAACTCATCAGTTATCTAATTTTTAAATGTTAAAAGATAATGTATACCAAATGTGTATTATAGTTATAAGTATTCTTTGAAATTGCATAGGAAACTTTTATTTTCACGTAGATTTACTAGCTAATATTCAATTTAAAATATTTTTAAGGGTGGTAAAACTAAAATACTCATTAAACACCTATATAGCTATAATAACTAAATTATAATATTATGTTAACTTAAAGAAGCGTATAATAAACATATGAAATAAAGAAATACGCAAGTTTTTTTTTTATTAGACACTAATTCTTGTTTTTAAGGATGCAAAATAGCCAAAATAGGTCATTTTAAGCATTAAGCAAGGTAGTACATAGGAGATGGATAAACACAAATAATATTACGATGTTTTGTTATTATTGTACTCATGAAATGCATTGACTACATGTAGTCAATATGAAAAATTATTGTATAATTATGTGTGATTTAATAATATGTCAATAATTTATTGAGTAAAAATAAAAACACGTGAATCTTTAATAAAGTATTTATCTTGCTATAAAATTACCTAATGAATGTTTAACTGTATTATTTACATGCTAAAGAATAAACTATGATAATTATATTAACAGTATATTATATAATATTATTTTATAATATGCGGTTTGATTTAAAGAAATATTATAATATTTTAAAACTGTGGAAAATATAATGAGGAAAATCCGTTGGAAACGAAATAAGAGAATAGACAAAATCAGAGGATATAAACTTATAGTTATACAACATCTATATGTAAATATATAAATACAATGTACAAGGAACGAGGAACGACCGATGACGTGTTGTCGTTGATTAATTAAAACGCTTTGTGGTGGTGCACTACAACTACAACAGCAGTAGGTACCATACGTATACATATGTATAGCATACACCATCATAATATTCACTAGTGTGTCGTTTGCGCATGTATCTCGCCAGGTTTGAATCTGTGTGGGGAGAGTAACACGTCGTATTTCATTTTTAATTGGGACTTTTGCTTGTGTGCGCGTGTGCGTATATGTATATAGAGTTTGTTAGCAAACGCACCGTTTTGGTACATTATAAAAAATAAATAAAATAATATCCCAATCCTATGTGTGATATAATATGTCTAAGAAGGTAATATTAAATGAACCGAAGTTAAAAAAAAACAAACAAAATACATTTTATACGAGAAGAAAGTATATAGATGCGACTGCGAAAACCACGATGTTTGGCAATAACCGCGGTGGTCGTCGGGACTATCATATTATTATAGCGTATTTTAAATTTGTCGATCGGTTTTCTTGGCTCCAAGCCCACCATCGACACTATATACCGGACACGCGGGCATGCATGCACAGAAGGTAGATATCCTACCTGCAGAAAAGTTTCTCAACCACGTCATATTTTAAAAGTTAAAATTTGTTTACCTATACCTACCTACTTATATATAATATAGGTATTCCAAAACTTAACATATCGATTTTCTGCTGTACATATTATAGAGGTACTTAGCTTATAATATTTATCTACTTATAAAGTATAATAAGTACCTATATTATACTGAAAACTTTGCATTATGCGCATAGTCTATCAGTATTGGCGTCATTTTCGATTTGTATGCATACATGCCTCTAAATTGTACCTATATATAATGGAATGTGATGAATGAAAATTGAAAAAATTCTACAGAGAATTATTTTATAAAGAGTACCTACCTAGTATACTTAAATTGTAACCTACCAGTAAATCATAAATAAAAAAGTTATTCAACAGAACAGCTAAAATAATATTAATTGTTCATTTTTGGTTTAACCATAATACATTAATTGATTATATACCTAGTAGCAGTTTTTACTTTAAAAAAAATCAAAGCACCGAGCCGACAACGTTTATCATTTTTTAATAAGAATATAATATAATATGATTGCATACCTGTCAAAGACTTTGACGAATAATTTACTTTCACTACCACCATATACAAGATAATAAGCGAGTTATCAATGAAATGCGTCATTCAGTAGTTTTCTATTAATTATTGAACATTGGATTCGACAAACAAATATCTATACGTATACGTAACAATACCTACAGTTTCGTCAGAAAAATATTCTGTACATCATACTATCATAACGGAAAAATCGTATCTATCGGTTCATTTCGTCTAACTGTAATCGCGGACACGCTACAAACTTATTGAAAACAATGCAACACAACGAATAAGTGTACCATAGAATCGATTGGACGTATGTGTGAAAAGAACTTGAATAATGAATATACATTATAATAGCGGTTAGAAGATATAATGATTGGTATATACATATGACATATCACAATTCACAGAACCTTTTTTTCCACAGTTCTTAACAAGTTAATGTCAGTAACGTCAATCAACCGGTAGAAATTTAAACTCTGATGCCAGTTTTTAATGAATATAACTCATTAATAAGATGTTTTATAGCTCCAGAGTACAACGCGCATTTGATTATTATATTTACTTCATGTTCAAAAACTGTTTCAACATTCATAATATGGTAAGATAAATTGACAAAAATCAATAATTGATTATTAAATACATCAAAAATATATTGCATTATCAAATTATACCTAATTTATATCAAGAAACTACTTTGGTTATTATTATGTACAGTACAAAATCCTTAATCATCTATATTATTTTATTTGACATACCTACAAGAGTATGTTCGCAACGTTTTTTGGCACTAACACTTTTTACAAAAATAAAAATATGTTCCTTAACGTAAAAACTAAACAAATAAAATATTAAGCTTAATGTTTATTGCTTATAAATATATTTTGCACTTTTATCAGATTTTTTAGTGGTTTTACGATTGTAAGTTTCGTAGAAATCAATTAATATACACATTATCGCTTTATATAGTCATCATGAATGATTATATAGAACAATTAAAGTTAAAATTATACAACGAATAAAGATTTAAAGACATTTTGACCTTTCCATTCAAACAATTTAAATAACCAAACTAATTAATTATTATTATTCAATAATTAACACTGAAATCACATTGATTTATTATCACAAAATAATCATTGATCATAAATTATTTAGTTTTTGCTGAATGGAAAAACATACCATGGAATATGACGATTTCTGACCTTTACGCATTCACATAATTTCTATAATAAAACTAATTTATTATTATTATTTTATAATTAATAATGAATATAATTTACCTATTACAAAATAATATCCAAACATTGTAATTTTATTAAGTTATTTATTTTTACTAAATAGATGAAATATAAAGTTTGAATATAGAACAAAAATATGTTTTTAAGTAGACTTGACAATAATACGAATATTCAACTGAAAATACTATAAAACGAATACATAGATGAATTTTTTAATGTACCTAGTTTGGTTTAAAGTAAAACAAAAACTCATAAACTTGCATAGTTGATAATTTAAATTTTTTTATAATTCAAATTATATAATATTAATTCTTATTATAGACATATACTACATCTATGAAAAAAAATTTAGAATAAAATTAAAAAATACAGTTTCCATAATGTAATTTGTTAATGATATTTAGTAAAATAGGTATTTATTTTTTACATGTAAAATAATAATGATGAAAATCCGAATGGTTTGATAAAACAGACAGACTAAAATGGATATAAAGTATATGACGCGCGGGTTTGGGTAGGAGAAAAAAAACTGGTAAGAAAAACAGCACGAGGGAACAACATTCCATCAAATGTGTAGCCTTGCGACCGTGGTGGCGACAACGTCTTCGGCGCAATACATTAAAATAATTCGTTAAATCGACAATCTGGTTTTGTATACCTACTCTTCTCTGTTTCTTATATACTCTCATTCAAATTTAACGCTATACACTTATCATACACGATAAACGATACCCTAGTTAGCAATTCCCAAATATATAGTTAGATACATCGCATTCGGATATACTTAAAAAATGATTTTAGTATTAAAATAAACATTTTCGTATACGATATATTTCTAAATGAAATTTCAGTCCACATTTTTAGAAATTTATTGAAATAATAATATCATTAACTGATAGTTTAACCTAAAGAAATACATGTATGCTATATATATATATATATATATATATGTACAGAATAATTATATTTTTATAAAACGATCTAGTTTTATCAAAATTAAGTAATTATTATATTAATCAATTCAACAGTAAATCATAAAAAATTCTTATAAAGATATTTTAATCTAATGCATACTCAAGTCACGAAATCGATAAAACGAATTTATAGCACCTATCCTCATTCATTCATAATATTAGATTAGGTTCAAATACATTAATAAGGCAAATTCAATGACTATAAAAGTATTAAGTAATTCTTACACTGTTACTACGATTAGAAAATATCGAATACGGAATACAAAGTGTATATTATAATGCATTACTATATTTGTCAAGCACAGTAAAGGTCAAAAAAAAAAAAAAAACACAAATACTGTTTCGTTATGAGTAGTAAAATTAATATAATATATATATAAATAAAGTTTTTGGGTTGCATAAAATTGGATTTTGTTATCCGTATAGCAAACTATAGCACATGCGTGTTATATTACTTATTTTGAGATGTTTGAACATGTAAATCCCCTGCTGGTCTCTTGAAAGCTTTCTATCCCAGAGAACGTGATACAAAATCAGTTTTTTTTATATAATATAGTGTACAACGAACAAAGTGTGACCCAGTATGTCACTGAAGCGTAGGCGTGGTTTAATATGGACTATATAGTGTCGTATAGCGATGTACAGAGATAGAGTTTTTATTAGACTACCGAGTGCTTGTTTAGAATGAATGGTGTTTCTGCTTCGAGTGATTCAAGAATTTTATCAAGATACACAATCAGCATGAGAAAAATAAGAAATTTACGAGAATTATCATTACACTATAGATTAGGTGACAATTCATCGAGTCATTTCAGTAGGTAATATAGAAGAATTCTTATTGCATAAGAAAGTGAGATATTGGTTATAGTAAGGTTAAAGATAGTTAAAAAGTAATTAAAATTTAAGTACGAGTATGTAAAGGAAAAAACAATCAATTAGAAAATTGTACTACTTACATACTTTTGGAATATAGTACTTATATAAGTATTTATTACATATATATATATTATGTAAAATAATTTTGTAATTATAATATTTTAACACTAATAAAGTAATAAATGCGATTTCTAATATTCACGGATAATAAGAAATTATTTTATAAAATGAATAACATTAATTATTTTAAATACATATAGTATTAATTTAATTCACATGTTTTTTAGCATTCGTAACACTCTATAAATATATGATATTTAAATACTCAATACTCTATGACATTATCAGACAATCATTGACTACTGCGGATAAAATCAATTTATGTTCTTCAACAATGAGTATATTAATGTTATGACGAGAAATTGACAGAGTACCTATACAGAAATTGCCCCGTTGGACTTGTTTGATGGACAGGACAATCAATTTTCAGTTCCGCGACCAGTCCTGACGGATGTTGCGTCACAGAAAACGACTATAGCTGCTCTTCGTTGCAGTATACTAACAAGACAATGATTATTATTATTCACCAAAATAGTAAAGCAGAACAAGGTCTAAAGTAAAATAAAAATTATATTTTATAAATTTATAAATGTCTAGAGAATATTTATAACTTATACATATATATATATTAAATATAAATATATATAAATATATACATAAATTTGTTTAGAAAATAAATATTATTCAACTTATACATTTGTAAGTTTTGAAAAAATCTTAAATATTTTATATAAATATATTAAAAAAAAAAATGCTAGGATAACATCAAGGAAGCGTTTGTTTTTTTTTGAAAAGGATGAATTGTCACCATGTTATTCGAATTTAAAGAGAATAAAATAAAATCATACAGATTTATAGATAGCTTTATAAAGTGATTGATATCATGTTTTTATAAAAAAAATGAAAACGAATCATACATTAAGTAGTTCGTCTAATGATCGGTATGTTTAAATAATGAACTATTCATTCAGATTATTTACGCCCACACAGTACAAATATAATTTATAGTGATTAATGAGTGTATTATATTGCGCCTTAAATCAATATACGTTATACCTATTTACCTGTATTATAGCTATACATATTATAAACCATTTTTGTCACAATTCATTTAAATACAGTAATTTTAAAAGTGTTGATATCATATTAATTTTTATATTCCTAAACATTCCAATGTTTATTATAAAATATTTTGGAGTCAGATTTTTGTTTTTTAATATATGTTGAAGGTATATAAAAATATGCTCATTTTTAAAATTGCTTTTAACATTATATATTATAGAAGAAATAATTTAAAGCATTTTAATAAAATGAATCTTTAATAATAGCATTATAAATTATAATATATTATATTTATACAAGTTAAAGTGCATCTTATAGTATTACAGCTGAGATATTTTGACGTTCAAGTGGAAACTGATGTCGTTGTTAGTATTATTGTAATCGAGAAACGATTTGAAACTGAAATACCAGATGAAGGAAGAACGAGAAAGAAAATGGCTGTACAAAATAAGTTTATAATGATTGCGAGGGAAAGACAAAAAAAGCTAACGATTGAACGCATTAACTTTTCAAATGGGCACAATCCATACGACACATTTGATATTCATCCATAAACAAAGTAAATAAAACTGAACAAAGACAAAGAAAAATGAAAAACCTGATGTTTCAGTGTTTAATGAACAATGAAGTTCAGATACGAGTCGTCATCACAAATGTCAGAGATTTGTTAATATTGACGCATTAAATTCGCATTACAGTAGGTTTTTACACGGAAAAGAAAAATGTCCAATAAAAAACGTTTTGTGTTTGTGCCATTTGTCGTATCTGCTATGTAGCGGGCGATTAAAATCCCATTTAGACCCGACTTAGAGAGCTTATTGCTTTCCGCCCAAAAACAATCCCCCTTTAAACCCCTTCCCGTGCCAACTCACACACCCCAGGACGTAATGTACACCCCGAATACGTGCTATACACTCTGTTATGAGATTTTTTTTTCATTTATGTTACACTTGTCCTAATGCGAAATCGATAATGTCCCTTTTAGAGGCCCACGTGACCAAAAATGTCCACTTTTAAAAATATAGTCATATAAACCTGAAACCCAATGGTTAACCCTACGCTACCGCTACCATTGAACATATGTAATCGAAAATAAACTGTAAGTGTTAATTATATACCTAGGTATTTAAAAATATTAACAAATACAAAAAATGATTTATCATTAAAATGATAATATCATTATTAGTATAAGCAATATTATTTTACTAATAGTTTTTTTTTTATATTTATAGAGGTATACAATATTTTTAAGTACCTACCTATAAGTACAATATTATGATTAATCGGTATATTATATTAAGTTGTTAACGCTATAGAAAAATACATATATGCCTACCATTATACACAACTATCACTGTAAATCGCAATATATTTTTCCCACAGTTTGTTATATCAATTTCACCGATTGATTCTGTCGCGTATAGACGCCGCGTGTCATTATTAATTGATCGACAAGGCCGATCGGCGCGTTGTGTAAAAAGAGTTATCAATCCATATCGGGGGAGTGGACAATCATCGTACCGGTTATCTGCGAACACGTTAAGGACATCATAGTAGTGCGAAAGAAAATAATATTAAAACGACTCTTTGTTAAACTATTTATGAAACGAAACTAAAGAAAACCCTACGTATAAAAACTCATATTAGATATCTATTATCCAATCTTATAAATAACAATTAAAAACATTTAAAACATTTAAGGTATTAACAATAACCTACATCCTAATTATATTTTATTTCACTTTAAAACAATATGGAACGGATTCAATAAATTAATGTGCACTTTAAACGATTACCTACATCTCTAAATTGTATAAATTAAAACAGATAGATGATAATCCATATTTTTCACACTTAGACTGGGAAGTTCGAAGATAATCAAGATACCTACCTAATTATTTAGAATACATTATACAGAATGAATGTCATAGGTCAAATACAGGGGACAATCATATTTTAAAGTATATATAACTATACGCCTATACCAGCCGTTAATTAAATGGTACTTATTGGTTCTCGAACACTGCCACATTGATTCCTAAAGGAACGAAATAATTTGTTAACAGCTCGTATAATTTACCATGAGTATTTAAATTGTTTAATTACTATTACAATGGCTGGTCATTGATCGATCGACAAATGTTTTTCTGATGTTTACCGATTGTTTGTTGGTCGACACTTTATGCGGAACCAATAAAATATCGAAATTTTTACAAAGGACGATTTCGAGAAACAAAAAATGGTATCATATCTATCACTATACAAACATATATATACATATATATATATATACGTCGCATCCATTTAGCGTTCTGGCCCGTTTCGTGAAATGGATGGACATTTCATTCAGTTCGCGAAACAAAACTTCTTTTTTTTACACATAGTGTAATTACATAATGTGGATAATTTTTCACGAAACGGACACGGATTTTTAGGGCCCAGTAGTTTTGAAGCGCGGTGAAAACGCACTGCATAATACAGAGCGCGTCAAGCTAGTGCGACAAAAACGCGCGTTACAGCGTGCAAAAACGCAAAACAGCGGTTGCACGCGGTAACGCACGTTTTTGTCGCACTAGTTTGATGCGCTCTATATTATATGAAGTGCTGCGTTTTCATCTAGCATTTTTGAAAACCGCTGTAGTGTGGCTCGGCCCTAAAAATCCATGTCCGTTTCGCGAAGTTATCCACATTGTGTAATTACGCGATGTGTAAAAAAAGAGTTTTGTTTCGCGAACTGAATGAAATGTCCATCCATTTCACGAAACGGGCCAGAACGCTAAATGGATGCGACATAATACATATGTATATAAAATAAAATTATGACAGATTTTTGCTTGTTGTATTAAAACTTGATTAAATTTTGCAAACCAAAATAAGATTAATATACAAATTAATATAAATAATTTTTAATGTTTCTTTAAATGTATAATTTCAGAAGTTAAAAAGAATTAAAAGTATACCCATGTATGAAATGTACTTTAGGTATGTTTATAATTTTATCCTCAGTGATAAGAATGCAAAGTATAATATAGGTACCATTTCCAGACTACCGCTATATAGGTACAACAATAGGCACTATAATAATAAGTCGCTATACACATTTTTTTTGGCCGTACATTCACTGAGAATTTCGATTAAATTCACATAAATATTGCTATACGTTCCACTGTTAACCACAACGTCAACTAGCGTGTTGATACTTTTTTTTTCGTATTCCATTGTCGAAGCAAGTATTATACACTCTCGGTCACGTTCCTTGCCCAACACGAATGTCAACCGGTACAGTCCCCGCCACTGCCACCAAGTCCTACATCACAAGGTGCATCACTGGTTGGGCAACCCCCCTTAAATGTTTGTGTATGTATATAAATATTATTTGCATCCAAAGTATTAAACATTATAAGTACCTACATTATATTTCTACAGATCATGTGCGAACATAATATATTTTCTTCGTCCGTATAGGCACACCTACCATATTATATATTCTACATAAATACCTACAATATTACCAAAGAAAAACATCAACAAATAACTAATAATACAAGTAATTACTCATCTATGTCGTATACAATTGAACGCGTGGCATTATTGAAACTTGTTTTTTTTCGAATACGTTAAAATTATTTGAATTGTTTAAAATTTAAATAGTAAATAATATTGGTGGACTCATGAGGTAAATAAATATGAACGTTTCTTATATACTTAGGTACCAAATAAACATAATTAAAAATATTTACTCTACATTACTGCAAGTTGCAACTAACAAATTTTGTGATAATATCAAAACTCAAACATTGAAGTATAAAATGTTTTTTTTTTAATTTATCCTTTAGAATTAGCTATTGAAGCACAAAAAAATTAGCAAATTTAAAATGTAATTTTTTATTTATCTATTCATTGTTTTTATACCAATATAATATTGTGCTTGTAACAATTTTAAACAAATAGCATTATTCATATTTTGTTCTTCTAAATATTTATTTATTCATTAAAATTAGTAAGTAGAAAATATCTATATAATATAACATATCATAGTATTTATTCACATTTTTAGTATTTTATCTTTTAAATGTATCTGTATAGGTATTTTATTGATATAATTAAATTGTCTGTAATATATATATTATGTATATATATCTGTTAAATTATAAAAAGTCAATAAAAAATAAAGTTTAAATAGTTCATAGGTTTTATAAATAATTAGATTTAAATATGATAATAATAAAACAAAATATACAATTTAAACTGTATCTAGATAAAATTAATTCAATTTTTAACAAAGTAAAAATATAATTCTAAAAGAAATTTTATTACACCTACTTACACCTACTTACAATTTACATACTTCATTTTTTACTCGTAGCACATACGACCTACCTATAAACAATCAGACAATAAGTTGATAAATATTTAGTAGGACTTTTCTAACAAAAAACATTTTTAAACAAGCATTATTCTATACCTATATTCTGTCAAAAAATGCAATAGATTTTCTACAAGTGCGTCATTTAACGGTAGCTATAATATATGTACATCATTTATGAATAGTACATAAAGAGTATTCAATTTGATCGTTTGAATAATAAAACGACGTTTTTTTTTCTAAACGGATTTACGTTCTACTGTATCTCATACGTATAAAAGTGAAAAGAAACGAAAGATATAGGAAGACAGAGAGAGAGAGAGAGAAAGAGAAAAAATTATTAAGTTAACGACGTGTAAACACGGGTTTTTATTGACGGTAATTGGTCGGAGCGCCGTGGCCGAGGCAAAAATATGGTCGAAACCAGGTCGTAAAACAGTCTGTGCACAACGACCTAAAGTGCCGAGGAGCGTGCCGCCGTCGACGCCGCTGGTTTGCACGCGTGTGTATATATTATGTGAATGTGTGTGTACACACGCGCGTATGTGTGTGATAAAATCACATACACTCCCCCTTGTACATAAATTAGGCATGTTTATGATGTGGTTTTTTCTTCGAAAAACTCTTTACTATGACTACCGACGTGCTTTCTGTGTTTCCTTATACTCTTTACCTACAATTTCCGTACACAATAACGAATCGCCCGCGATAAGTCATATAATATATTAATTTTAATCTCCTATGTATCCGGTCTCCGACGTTTAGTCCGGATAATCATATAATAACGGACATTATATCCCATAAATATATACATGCATATATATACACGATTGTTGTTAAATTGAGCCATTAAAAAAAAAAAAAAACGGTCGTAAATATTCGGCATACGGCTACTGCTGCTGTTGTACCTTCACAGTAGATAGTTCGGTTTATAAGTGTGCTCTCGGGCTGCCGCCGTCGTCGCCACCACCGTTGTTTATGATCCGTACGGTAATTAACCTGTGCGCGTGATTGAAATCGTTAATATAATGGTCTCTCGTGTAAAATAACATCAGATATAGCCACTACCGCCGCACTCTAGTGTGTCGCAGATACATGATTTTATATATATATATATATTATACATATACGTCCACTGCTTACATATTATTATTATATTATATCTATAGGTAAATTATATTTCTATTCCCCTACCCCCTCCCCTTCATCACAAAGTATGCAGTGAAATGAAATGTTATTATTTTTTAATTAAAAGGTTCTGCAATATAATATTATACACTTATTATACACCTATTTTATACTCTCCTTTATAGTTTATCATTCTGAAATGTATAGTGAGTTCAAGTTGATTAATGATACGTGGTATTTATTTATGAACCTATTATAAAGTATAGATTTTATACGTATTCTTGTAAAAAATACATTGTATTTATTGTAATACTTAATAATATTAGATAAGTACCTGTATTGAAAATTTAAAAATATAATCGATGATATACCTACCTACTGATTTAGGTACCTATACTTACTTTATTTAACAATATATTTAGATATAATTCATATTATTCTTAGATACAAATAAAACACTGATTATTTAATATTCTACACATCTTCTAATAATACGCACAAAATAGCAACAAGACTGCAATTCTCTTTATTAATGTATAATTTGGAATATTTTAACGGTTTTAAAATAATTGAATTTTACGAAGCAAACATAAATCATGTTTTATACAAAATGTAGTACTTTATAAAAAAACCAAATCAACAAGGTTTACTCAATATTATTTTATAAATTTAAAAATAATTAGGTAAATATACCTACCTACTTATACCTAAGTATATAAGCACGAAATACATCTATGCATAATATCTACATCCAACACTATATAGGATGGTTGATAATACCTAAAAGTTGTTCATTGAAAATAGATTAAAATTAAATAACAAATCATAGATTGAATAATATTGTGCATTATGGTCATTCTGTTTGAAGTCTTATGCAGTTATGCTCATATACTTATTAATTATTATCTATGAACCTACTTACATCAAATCTTTGAAATAAAAATATTATAATATTTATGGCATAAATTTTAGAACTAACAATATTATTCTATTTTAAAACACTGAAAAACACTAATTTATATGGATTTTATTATAACATGTAATTTATTATAACGGCAAGTATTACAAAATACTTGCTTGTATTGTAAATATATGTATACCTGATTCTATACATATATTGGTCTATATCAATATATACTGAAATATTATACATAGTTTGTAATATGGTCATCTTAACCTAGGTATAACCTAGTTTATTTGTTCTAGTACCTAAATTAATATAAGCTCGAGTATAAAAAAATATGTACCTATACTTAAATCTTCCTACCAAATTACCTACTGACATCAATAGAACGAACATTAAGAGCATTTGTAGATACACACGTATACCTATATATACTATATAGTAATATTATATTATTATAATTCAAAATGGTATATCACTCACCGATTATGTTGGTCCTGAGAGATCTTTTGAATGGCGAGTAGACGTCAATAAACTGTGTTTAAAATAATGTGTGTTTTGATAAAAATAAAATAAAATAAAATAAAAAAACAAACAAAACAAAAACCGCGGAGATTTAAATAATTTTAGTGATGGTTGAAAAAAAAAATCGTTTCAACAAAAATCGAATACCGTACAACGAAAAACTGTGGCGGTTAAAATATAAAACAATCGGTTTTTAGCATGCATTTTTTTGACGCGATTAAAAATACGATTTTCCGCGCGTTTGGGTCGGCGTGCATATAACTATACGTCTGTTGTAAATATTTTGGCGGGTCAGCGAGTTCGGTGAAATTCAAAATTTTTATAAACAGAAAATAATAATAATTTAAAATGTATAGATACCGGTGTACGAATAAAAAATAAACAAATAATAAATGACAACGTAATAACGTATAATAATAATATTAAAATAATATTGTAGAGAACCAAAACAAACGAAATAAAAATATACAGTGTACAGGAGCGGCGTGGAAATGGAACACGACGCGATATAAAAGCTATAAAGTGTGCTGTGTGTGTTATGGGCTCCAAAAAGTTTGTCCTTACAATAATGGGACGTGAATCGAAGTGTTGGGCGGGAGAATGGTTTACGGTCTCGGAACTGATAGAGAGCCCGGCCCCCTGTGCTACCGCCCGCCCGCTGCGGCACCCCGCCGCCCCGCCGCCGTCCACCACCGCCGCCGCCGCCGTCAGGCAGTCGCATAAAGAATATGACCGTGCCGCGGCGGTGGCGATGGTAGAACGCGGCATGAATGGCGGCGGGAGCGGGCGAGCGGGGACGGACGGACGCCGGCGCCGACGGAGCAAGCGGCATACGGGCCGGCCGTGCGTCGGACAGAGAAACGACGACGACGGCGGCGACGACGACACACACGCACGCCGCGCGCCCCGCCGCGGCACACCTCGTCCACCGCGCCGCGCAAACACACGCACACACATACGTGGTGCGCGTGGTGCTCGTATATCGTCCGCGCGCGCATTGCGCTTGTCCTGCCCGCCACTGTCGGCGGAGACTTACGACGACGTTTCCGCGCCGCGCCGCCGACCGGCCGAACGCGAAGTCAATAAAGTCACCGCCGCCGCCGTAATTTGCGACGCGAGCGTAACGCGCGCGCGACGACGACGGGTTCGGGGATTTTTTTTTGATTTTTTTTTTTTTGGTTTTTTTTTCCGTCCGTCTTAATGATGACGGAGCGTGTGCGCACGACGAATATAATATAATATCGAACCCGCCGTAACGGACCGCGACAACGACAGTTTTTCCGTACCAGTGGGTGATACGACATGATCTTTATGACCGCCACGGTTATAATATTATAAAATTATTATATTCGGACGGGACACTGCACGGCCGGTGTACACGAATTTAACGAAACCTCGTGCGCCGCCGACACCTGTTGCCCGGCGAGCTGCCGGCCGCCCCGCGTGATCGAATTCGCGCCATGTCCTCACTCCCCCTCACACCACACAAATGACACTTTATCCACGCCGTTGTATCGTATATATATATATATATATATGTATACTAAATCTAATATTCCGGTGTAGAAAAGTCATGGGTAAAATTGTTTTAATTTGTTGGAAATATTATTTCATATTATATAAAAAAGTAATATAAATAGGTATATGAATACATAATATTATAATACGAATGCACTAACTCATAGTCTATGCACTTTATATGCACATGATACGTTTCACAATGATACATAGATATGTAAACTTAATCAACTTAAAACACCTACTATAGTTCTATACACCTATGTACAGGAATATGTTGACAGTTACTTGAACATCATTCTAAATTATTTTTCTAGCTTTTCTTCTGAATATCAAATATTCAGATTGTACTGTTATTATTATTATTATTATTATTACTGTGTTTTAAAATTTTGTATTTAAATCAGACTTGAATTAATTTTTGTACAAAAAATGTACACATTTTTAGTTTTAAACAATACAATATGACACTCTTTGTAATAAATTAATAAAAGTCTTTGTTTAGTTTTACATTTAAAAAATAGAATAAAATATTCAAATAATTCCCAAATTTCATTTTATTCTTGCTGAAACAATGCATTTTAGAATTGCTACAAAATATTTTAAGAACGAAAAAAATAAAGAAAACTATTCTGTTTATCATTGAATAGTACATTATGAAATTATTAAATGTGGTATTTATTGTTTTATGTTTATAATAATTTACTATAAAGTATTTTTATTTTATTTGTTTCAGAATTGGTGCCTAAATCCAATGCACACTGCAACGCACTATAATGCACTCGTGCATAATATAATTAACACACATTTTAAAACATACTAACTGATCCTGAATAACGTTATTGTCGTGACAAATAATTTACATGTGGATTAACTTAAATGAATGTAAACTACACAGATTTTTAACACAATCATTTTGGTGGTTTTTGTTACATATAAAATACAGGTTTAAAATTATACCTAACGATCAATCGAAAATGTATATAGTGTTTTTAGAGTATTTTGATATACATAAAAATTAGAATTTGGATGAGGAGTTTATGAGTTATAAGTGTTTAAAGTTAAGGTTAGCGGAATAAACCAGCATTGTGTGATAGGGTATCACTGTATCTTAACATTCCGCGGCTTACATAACCTAAATACATAAGAGTACTTATGTCTCATAAACTACTATAAGTACTACTATACAGACTATAAGTCTGAATTTCAATTTTTATGTATCGAAATACTCCGAAAAATATTCTGTTTCATATTATAATATGAAATTAAAAAAGTAAATAATTTAAAATAAATATGTATATATATGAGTAAATACAGTTATATATATCTTGAAAGACTTTTATAATAAATGTATACAATATAATATACTTTGCATATCGAGAATAGAAACCAATAAGTATATTATTATTTTCATTGAAAGCTGCAAATTTTCTATAATTATTTAACTTTTTATTTTGGTTCTTAAACAGTATATCTATAGGAATAAATTACATCGTCTAAATATCTTGAGGCAAAATAAACACTCCGCAATATTCTTTATTTTCAATTAAGAATAGTCAAATTTTTATAACTTTTTATCCGAATAAATTCTAAGAGTTTCACTGTACACTATATACTTCACTTTATACTAGACAGTAGACATAATGACTTGTAGTTTAGGTGTTACTGTGTTAGTCAAAATGGATTCTTTAATCAGGTAAAAAAAACACTCCTATGGGACGTTATAACTTTATTGAGAACACCTGTGTACTGAAACTTTCAAATACTATTGGAAACCCTAACACGATTTAAACAAATAAAATCTAATTTGATAAACGGAAATGGTCATTTATTAATACAACTTGAAAACTTAATAAAATTTAAATATTAATTTAAAAATGTAACTATAACAAACTATAATTACTTTTTTCAAAACTATAAGCACTATTTTTATTTAGGATATTAATAGTTAATATTGTAGAATTTATATATTAAAGAAAAATTAATAGTAAAAATTATAACACATATTATTAATATTATGTGTTCTTAATTATCGTATACAAATATTACTAATACACAAAGTATATAGGTGTATAAAATTTAATGTACCTATTATTAATAAATTAAAATATATTTATACTTAAGTTGTATCTATAATTAGTATACACCATACAAATTATTAAATAAATAACTAAGTAATATAAGTTAGGTACAGACAATTTTACAAAAAATATAAATACTGTCTTTCTCACTGAATAAATTAATTTATAGCATAATTATATAAAATATAGACGATAAAAGTGCTTTTGAATTAATAATATGTTAAATAAAATGATTAAGCTCGCAATCTTTAAGTATGGATATTTCACACCCAAGCAAAAACACATTGGTTTTGGTATTATTTACAATTTGAACCATTTCAAATTTCAAAATATATAATATGTTATATGTATTTAGGTATACGTGATTGCCAATTACACAAACGTTACACATTTAAAATAGACGAAGATTAACATCACAAAAATTAAAGCCCATTCAAAGATAGAAATAAAAATATATATTGTACATAGATTTTAAGGTTTGAATTAAAATGTATAGTAATGGATAAAAAATGTACATAAAATATATATCGTTTAGACCAGCGCGAGCGGTTTCCAACCCATGGGCCACGGCCCACTTTTGGGTCGCGAGCAGCATGGTACTGGGCCGTGAATCATATAATATTAAATATTATATATATATTTAAAATAATATTATTATATTATAATATATATTTGTTATACACCTAATAATATTTCTGGTTATAATTATATTTAATATTAACAACAGTGTATAATAAGTGTACAATTGACGGTATAGAACGGTTGAATGTAGTTTTATCTCATATTATATATTATAATTATATGAATACGTATATAGGTGAGCCTCAAAATTTTTTTTTTACAAAACTGGTGTTCCGCACAATTAAATAGGTTGGTAACTTCGAATTTAGACTAACGTCAGTCTAAATTCCCTATCTATTGACGTTACTCGGTAATAGTCGTGTGCTTTATTTTATCAACTACTCTAACCTACTAATAATGTATTTCCAAATCAAAACCGTGACGATCGGTGACTATCTTAAGAAATTGTGATTCATAATAAACAATATAGATCTAATATGACTTGACAAACGTGCGATAAAATAATACCATAGTTTAGATCGATATATGAATATATAAACTAAACTATTTAACGATATAACATTTTTAATACTCATAGTATACATTTATCAAACATGTTTAATTTTATGTGAATGTGTGCAAATATTGATGCTGAAAACAATTTACTAGAACATTTACAATTTATAATTAAAATTATAATTATAATGGTAATTCAAAGAGCCTAGTGAATTCAAAAGGTTAGCTTTGAAAAAACATCATAACATTACAACTTTAATAATTGTATTCTGATTCTACCTATATACATTCATAGCTAAAATATATTTTATCCAATAATAACTGTAGTACTTAAAAAATATTATTGACTCTTATTTTATTATATGATAAATTACATAATGTTAATTAAATTTTTTTAATAAATGATGACTTAAAAACTTTTCTCTTTTCTTTTTTGTACAATGTACACACATATATATATATATATTAGATACTTAAATTTCAACAAACGTTCAAATAAGTAAAATTAATGCAAATAACAACATTATGATTTAAAAGTAATCTTATAATGATTTATATGTTTATGCACGTGTAAGACAAACATTTATTAGAAACCATATTACACTCTTATTATTATCAATTATAATAAAATAAAATCCATTAAATTGATGGTAGGTATACCTAACATTACTTTATCTAGCAGAATTGACATGCTATTTAAGGTATGATTTATAATATTTTGTATATTATATTAAATAGTTAAAGATTATTGTTAGTTATTATGCTTATTAATAATATTATACAGTTATACTTATTAAATTTTATTCTTTTCTAGTATAATTAAATGTATTTTTTTTGTTATTATCGCAATATTAAATTTGGAATAATCAATGGTTAATATACTACTTTCTTACAATAATTAAATATGGCATGTTTTATCACTCTAATAAGTAATAATAGTGTTAGTTATACTACGTTTAGTCGTATACGATACTAGTTGGTATAATATACATGAAAAACTTAATTAATAATATTTAATTACCTTGTTCATCGACGTGGACAGAAATCATTCTTGATTTTATCAAAGAAATTTAGTACTCGTATACTGAATAAATTTAATTTATCTTTGATGCGGTATTACTGCAAATGTTTCAAATCTGAAAAAAGTATAAAATACATTAGTATTTCCTAACGCCTAAATAATAGAAGAGTAGATACTTATATAATATTAACGATAAGTAGCCGTGGATAGTTTTTAATATTACATCCTCCACGGAGTTAAAGAAGATAAATAGTATAATATTAAAATAACTCTAATAACGCAAAGAATTGGGTATTATTTTATTATTATTATATACCCGTATCCAATAATAATAATTGATAAGTACCTACCTATTAAATAAAATACAAAACGTATGGTTAATACTTTCAAACTTTTTTTTAAAATACAATTAAAACAACTACTATTAATTATTTAAATAAAAAGAGAAAACCTATTTTACTCTAGTAAGTAGGTATACATTATTTTTTTAAATGATGTCATCAGTACGATCCGTAATATACCTTTCAACAATCTAAATTCGATTATTACATTGGCAAAACAATAGACAAGTTTCATTAATGAACCTCGCTCACCACTCGGTGAATATTGTATGTCACGCACCGGGTGGTCGTCCAATTATATATCACAGTAGGTATATAATAAATATATACGTGTGCCATAAACCAAAAAAAAAACCTTATTCATAAAATCACATGCTTAATATTCTTCGCGAATTAAACAATTTATTGTATTATTACAATATATTTTAAAAAAAATCATAGAACAATTTTAAAATATTTGCAATGATCAAGAGTTCACACAGATTAAAATAGATACAATATTAATTATTTTATATCTATTTTTTACTTAACAATATATTTTTGTAATCAACTTTATTTTATCAAATATTTAATTTATATAAATTAAAATAATGAAATGAAATAACAATAACTTATAATTGCGTTATCTCAAAAACTTTTAACATAGGTACACACATTTTAGATTCCTAGTGATTTCTTATGAAAAAAAGTGTTCACTAGGTCAAAAAACATGAAAATTTAATATTAAGTTCTTCTTAAATTATAGTTAATATAAATAGAAAAAATAAAAGTGTAAATCACCAAATATATTATAAGTGTTTGAAGTTAAAACTGAATAACAATTTCGTCAATATTGCAAAAATTATTTTATAGTTGAAAATTTATATATATATATATATTTTTTTTTTTTTATAGTATACCTTTAATGATTTTAAAATCGAATACAAGGATTTTGTATAAGTTTTTCAAACTATACCTAATAAAAATAATTTCTGTTGGCAACTCAAATAATTGTCTAAAAACGCTTGAAAATTAAAATTTTTACGACATTAGGTTATTTGCACCCGTAAAATAACTATTTATTTGCGGTTTTTGTTATTTTGTTGTAAGTAATTCAATTATTTGAATAACGAATAATGAAAATGAATAACTGTAGATGCCTTAAAATCAATTGAAAATGTTTATATGGTATAACTGTTACTTAATGAAAAATTTAAATTGTTAATTTTTTATAATTTTTTTTTTTAATGTAAACAAAAAATTATTTGTTTGGTTGAAGTTTTTGAAAATTAAGAACAAGATTCAAAATGAGTTATTCTTATTACAGTATTAAAATATTAAAAATACATAAGCATAATTTTTTTTTACATGCATTTTAAATCAAAATGTAGACAAAATTCGTCAAATTCGTCAAATTCCCAGAAATTTTGTAATAAAAAATTTATAAAATCATCAATTTGTATAGCTAATACTTTAAAATATAATACAATGGTTTTTAGAAATAGCTCATCTTAGAACCAAAAATCTAAAGAATATACAAACACGTTTATTTTAATAGATACCTATATTAATTTCCAATTTGGACCAAATTACTTTATCATATATTATGAATATTACTAGTCTATACTACGCAATGATATGCTTCAAAATATGTAGACTAATTTTAAGATATTAATTATTTATAGTTTTATACTATATATGAACGTACTCACACAACATATAATATTATGTTAGCATTTTGTAGAAACCATATACAACACAATTACAATCTTATTTCAGTAATACTTTTATTTTAAATATGCTTTACCATTGTACAATAAAATTATACTATGTAGGTACTGAAAAAAATACCGAATAATGCCATTTTACCATTGTCGTTTCAATTTTCAAAATCTTCGGACCGTGAATGAAGTCGTAAACGTGTAATGGGCACGACGTGGCAATAAGGAAGTACAATGTCCAATGCTCCAGCTGGGTATATACGATGCTTCTATTTCTATTATTTTTCTCCCTTAGGAGGGGGGTAGTCTTGAAAACAGTTTGAAACACGCATATACCGAGGGACTGATAAAACACGTTAGACTTATGCGCCGGATGGTTTTATTGTAGTTTTCCGGTTTACAGGATAACAAAAAAAGGCGAAAATGAAACGACAGTATTGAAAAGAAAAGACATATTATTATTTTAATGACTATCAATATATTACTTCTTTAGTAAAATATAGAATAAATAAATACTAGATAATCGATTCAATTTTGATAAGTATATAACCCTTATGTTAGACTTTTATACTTTTACTAAACTTTTTTTTACTTTTTTAGAATTTTCAGGTACAGGAAACTAGGATTGTTACAATAGTTTCATATGGAGACTATATAACGACAAATGACCGTAAACTGACATATAAATTGTAAAAAAAAAACATTTTATATTCAACAATTTTTAGCTAAATAAACATAGATACGTTTTTTTAAATGGTTCACAAAGTAGATTACTAAGAATATTGAGGACTTTATAAGGTATAATAATATAAATATATAGCGGTAATATTAAATTCTCTGTTAATGTTATATTTGTTGACCTTAAAGTAAGCATTAAGTCATAAGAATATAATATAGCTAGTAAATATAATTAATTTTAAATTTAAAAATAGAAATGGTTGAAATTACTTTTTTGAATAAAATTGTGAAACATGAATTTAAATATTTTGTTTAATATAATAAATTAATAAACATGCATGATTTATTTCGGGAGAGAGTGCTGAACACTATCTTTTATTTTCATTATTAAATTATAGTTACCATCATAAATTTATAGAATTGTGTTTAATTATATGTATATTTCAATAAAATATATAAATAATAAATATACAATAATACATCACTTTAAAACAACGTATTACCTATATTATATTAGTTGTTTACAGTGTTTTCATAATATTTAGCTATGTACAATTTTACATGCAATATACATAAGCTATCAACACAATAACATAACTATTATAAAAAAACATACTAGGTATATGGTATATTATAAAAAAAATGATTTGGCAGATTATGGTTTAATAAAAATACTTATAATAATACGATTATTTTGGAAACCTATATAGGTTGCCTTTATAGCTATCTTGTATACATGCGTATTCTTATAAATAAAAATATAAGTTATATGCGGTTTACTCGTATAATATATCAGTATTTTACATCCATGATACATCGTATTACTACGAATCAAGTTTGATATAATATGTAGAATTAGAATACGTTTTTCATTATTCTATACAAATTTAAATATTAAATAATTAATAAAAAAAATTAAAAATTGGAAGTGATTGTTTTTTATTTCAAACTTTCAAAAAATAATTTTACCAACTAAGACTTTTAGTTTCCTGTGGCTTCAAGCCAACACCCCCCATTGGGGCATTATATGGACTTAGTGCACGAGGCTCAGCAACATATGAACAATTATTTCACACCGGTACCTACATCCCCGAGTGTATATTCATAATATGTTCACGACAAGCCCGCAAACGACATCCACTTACACGTGTTTATGCAATCGCATAATAGTACACCGATTAATTACACAAGAACTATACGGAATTAATTACCATTATATTGTTAGTATCCAAATGACGATATTGTGTGATCATGTTTTGTATGGATGTATGTAGTGTATATCGATATTAATAAGTATATAATATATTATATATAATGTAAAAAATAACATATAACGTGTAGAAAACAGAAGCATATATATGATATATTATCATAATCTATAAGTTTATTTAAAATGACCAAAGGTTTACATCGACAAACAGGATTTTTTAGAAGTTCCGATCACATGTGAAAAATGTACTTTACACGTTTCTGTTATAATTTTAATCACATAAATTGATTCCTCAGGAATAACTGCACACAAATTTACAAAAGATACACGCAATGTGAAAGCTATTGAAGTATCTTCTAATTGAGTCTAACTTATCCACATCACATTAACATAATAAAATTTAACTTCAGCATCAAAGCAATCATATCATTTTTATGAGGTAGGTATTCTTCTATTGAAGGAAAGTATATAAATAAACATGTATATAATATATTGTGAAGAGGGTCAATTTACTGCAAGTTGTATAAAAACACAAAAATATTCTTTATTCAAATTATACCCGACAGATTTTAGCTATTCATAATTTAAATTTTAAAGTAAAACTACTCTTTAACTATATGCATAAATCTAAATGTTGTATATAATAATAGCCATTTGTCCCGAGGGACTCATGATGTTTAAACATAGACGCGTTAAGTATCAACGTTTTTACGATACTATAGAAATTTGAAAGGAATACTATAGCTAATATTTATAGCTATACCTATAAAAAGTATTAACTATTTTAATTAGATGTATATAAAATAGGTGTAAGTAATCGCTCTGCTGTACAGTATTTGTCGAGTGTACCTCGTCATTGAGTAAGTCATTGTAATGTATGTATTAAATTTGAATTCAATGACTGTTACTTTTTTTTCATTGTCTTTGTAGATACAAATTATTAACTTACTAGAATTTTCAATTTTTGATGCTACTTACTACTAAATCAGAAATATTAGTTATATTGATTTGAAAAACAAGTATTTTGTAAGTAAGATTTAGTAAAGAAACTTAACACTTGGAAGTCATATACAATATGTCTATATATATAGATTATAGGTATATATATATATTATGTGTGTGTGTGTGTGTGTGTGTGTGTGTGTACGTTTAGAAGATCAAAAGTTCTCAGCAGTTTTTTGTTAAAATTAATTTAACTTATCTTTTTACTAAAATAATCAATAAGTCACTATAATAGACAACAGTAATATAAAAAAAAAATATACATCTATTAAAATTAATTAAAATCATGATAACTATATAAATAAAACTCATTTACAAATATAATGGAAAAATTAACTAACAGAAAATATTTAAAGTTAATAACTTTTCAAGTATCTACTTGCTCTCTCTTAAAATGTTATACGCTAAAAGTAAAGATAAAAAATGCATATCAAATAGGTTACAGGTATCCAAAATTAATGCTTCACCCGAATCTAACAATGCAATTTATAATAATTAAAGTAATTTCTGTGTGGGTCGAGAGAAAATGAAATAAGAAGGCTAATTTATGGTCTAAGTAAGTAGGGTCAGAATAAAGAAAATTATATTGCCCAACAATATAAAGGGAAACTGCTGGCTAAGGGTATATCCTACTGCTATATGGTTGAGCGCCACTGAGACGAATGAAATTCCTCAGCAACACTCCATTCCAGCCACGCCACCAACCAAGCATCATTAGTGTTAACGTCACATCAATCTTAACAATAAAACTATAATGCAACCTTATAAAATTATATACCCTAAATTATAGTGTAAGTTTAATTTGAACGTTTTTACTACATATTATACTGTGTACATAATCGATTTCATTTGCATAGAAAATAATATTTTGATTTACATTTTAATGTTTGTATTATATACGTATCAAATAAATAAAAATAATTATATAGTAACTCTTCATATTACATTAATTTAACGAACAATATTTTAAAATTACATTAATTATAAATATTTTATTAATTATTTAGTGAGTATAGCACTATAGCT
This sequence comes from Aphis gossypii, assembly GCF_020184175.1. Classification (NCBI taxonomy): domain Eukaryota; kingdom Metazoa; phylum Arthropoda; class Insecta; order Hemiptera; family Aphididae; genus Aphis; species Aphis gossypii. Next base: position 52,991,988 of record NC_065530.1, on the reverse strand, counting down.
ATACCAACTTTATATTTTATTAGTAACTATTAAATATACTGCTCTTGCAGTTAATACATATATATTTTTTATAGACCTTTAATGATCATAATAATAATCATAAATCATAATAAATAAATTTACTAAGTTAATTTTTGTTAACGACTACTAAATAGGTTAATTTTAAAATAATTAGGTTGATTTTTGTTTGTTATTACCATCAGAATTATTATTATCTATTTATTTCATCAACAATGATAAGGCATTAATATAGTTACAATAATATGATATACCTATTGGCATAGTAATAAGTTTAAAATAAACCATATTAAATTAAATCTATGTTTGTAGGACTAAAGAATCTATACTAGGATATCTATAATTATTTATAATGGCAACATACAAAAAGTTTCAAACAAATTGATTTTATTATTTTTTTTTTCGAATTTAAAAAAACTCCGATTAGTTTATTATAATCTTAGTATAGGATATAAATTAAGTATGTAGAATACCATAAATTAGTTAGATACCATAGAACAATCTTAAAAAACACAAGAGTTTCCCAAATACTATAAAACTTTTTCAAGTATTTACTTATGAGAATTTAAATATATAATTTTATTTTAAAACTATTATTTTGACTTTCTGAATAAAAAAAGTGTATTTAAGTATTAAAATACTAAACATAATATTCTAAAATTAAATCATCAGTAAGTATCAGAAACATTGCGTTATCAATCAACAATGAAATATAGACGACATTAGTATATTAACTTAAGATATCTCACAACTACTATTTACAATATTATTTAAATTATTATTATTTTATACTGCTTTTTGTTTTAATTTGTACAGTTATTATTGTCGATAAATTCTATAAATTATATATTTCGTTTAAACTTACAATTTACATCAACTAAAGTAATTAAAATTATACAAAATTTATGTGTATACATAATTATTAATTATAATCTATACGTACAAATGTTGAGGTCACTTTTAAAATAATATTATTTAGTATATGGTGCCTAATGCCTCAGATACTCACTTACGAAATCGAAATAATTTTGAATTATATACGAAAATATAAATTATTATATGAATCAAAAAAATATTGACCCTTCGACAAATAAAGATAACAAAATAATATTTATGCTTTTTTGGGAGTTATCATTTTTTCGTATTTTGCTTTGTTTTTTATAGCATTATATTTAATACATCATTTATAACTAACTACGAGTATACTTGCTTATTAATTATCAAATTCTGGTATAAACATATATTGATAACTATTATCAATAAAAGAACTGTACCATAAAAATTATTAAGTAACATAGTATTATTATTATAATTATAAGACTTTAGGGAATAAAATACTTAGGTATATAGAAATGTATAATGATTAATAGATTGATTAATAAAAAATAATATGTAAATCAGGATTGTACATTTAAAAATTTTAAATTATGGGAAAATTAAATATGTATCTCGTTTCAATTCTGAAAAATAATATATGGAAAAGGAATAAATATATTTGACAAAATATATCTGAAAACGGAAATGGGCTCTCTTTTTCATATGTTCTTTACAACAAGTAAAGTATAAATTTAGTTTGAAGAAAAAAAAATAAATTCTGTAAGTTTAACAAATGCTTAAGTAATGAGCGATGTGATAACATTTTTATTACTTTTAACGCATAATAAAACACATTTAAAAATCAACATCCTCTTCCCATTAAACGTCGAATAAAAATTAAACTAATATTGTATACATAATGTATACTGCAATAGTGCAGTACACATATTACATACATTATTGTAAGACATAAGATGAAAATGTAAAATATGCAAGTTTTTTTTTTAATTTATTATTATAATAAAATGAAAATATATATATATATATAATATTGATAATGATAAAGCTATACCTATATTAATTTTATTAAAATTGAAGTATGATTTATAACTATAATATTTTTTTTTTATTAACCGAGATATCGTAATATTTTTAAATTTTGAACTAAAATATTTACATCATTTTGTAATTTTTGTATGACAATGTTGTGCCTATATGATTATCTTTTGGAGCGAGCAATAAAAACACTACAATTCTAATTTTAAGATTGGTTTTTGTTAGAAAATTTAAGTTTTATTTTTTTTATGGAGGTCGACAGTAAATCAATTAACAGTTTCTAGTACTGTTTAAAGTACCTGATTGAGAACAATTTTAAAAAATATTTAAAAATGGGAAAATGTATACATCATACAAATTACAAAACTGCAAAACTATACACTTACATTGTTTTTGATAAAATCGAATATTTTTTATTTTTTTATAAATATGTTTAAAAACCATTTTGAACGTTTAATAATGATTTCCTACAAACGATTTTTGGTATTTCTTTATAATTAGAAATTATTAATCGTAGAAACTTGAAATATTCCACTATTACTTAAATTATTACTTTTTACCTATAGTAAAATTTTTAAAAATTTTAGACTTATTTTAAGTTATTTTATAAGATGAAACGAGATCGTCGGTTGGCTTGATCTTGGTGTAACACTCTAACAACGCGCGCCTCACCGACGACGACGTTTTACCGCAGTGAGGAAAAACATCAAGCGTGTTGTATTGGATATTTGTTGCACCCGATGCGTATAGCGTGCGCCCTATAACTTACCTCTCTCCCTCCTCGTCCCCCTTAGCCAAAAAATCGAACAGTACGACAGCGACGAAAGGACTAGGAGATAATATAAGAAGGTTCACTTACAGTGTCCGGCGGTATGTCACCCAGGTCGTGATGAGTTTGCGATCGTCGTGAGCTCGGTCACCGACGCACTCGACCCTCTGGCTGTTATAACTATTATATGTAATATGTAAATATTATATGTATTAGATACATGGAGCATGAATGTCAGAAGTATGATCTTACACAATAAAATTAATAAAACAAATTCAAAATTATATTTTCATTGCTGTCAAAAAAAAAATTTTTATTTATAAAGTATCTACTAGGCTAATATGCTGCTCTTCACTCGACAAGTAATGCAACTGCCGGAAAATGATAGTGGATACTTGTCAATAATGGTTAGGGGGAAATTAATTTTGTTATAATAATATACACAACAACATAACAGAATAATGATTGCATGGTATGCCATAATGTTGAGTTGCGGCAACTGATTAGTACTGCCGTTATGCAATCCGTCGTTGATAGTTCCTGATTTCCTGAATGGCCCGGATGAGTTACCACTAAATAATGAGTAGTGACTAGTGAGTACTAATAACCACCCACATTTTTAATGACAAAGACATGCCACTTATAAATTATAATACGTGTATCACAAACCTATCGTAACAAAAAACCCTACACTGTAGGGCCTACAGGTAATGATCATAACTCATAATATAGTTGCCCAAACTCAAGTTTAATATAGTAAAAACTAAAATAAAATAATAAACAAACAGAATAATTTCAACTTTCAAAAATGCTATTTTTTATTTTTATATAATTTTACAATTAATTAATACATGTAAAACAACAAAAACTTTAACCTATAACTTAACACTTTTATCATTCAAATTTATTCAGATCATAATATTAATATCGTATATTGATTATAATTATAAAAATAATGGACCCATGTAAAAACATGCCTATACGTGTTTATATAAACATTCGATGTCTATTATGTAATGCTTATATTATAATTTTATATGGAAAGCACTTTCAAGGTGACAAATCATTTTTTTCTTTCATTTAGTCATGTATGTATATTTCTTTCAGAATTTTTTCTATTATTATGATAGTATTTTTATTTTTTCTACATAATGTAGATTGTAGATATGTATGTATGCTAAACCATGCGTATGGTTTTTCCTCTAAACCTACTACAGTACTACCTATCAGCGAGTTTTCGTGGAGTGGAGCAGGGTAGAAGAAGGGCGGTTTTTGTTTTCGGCCCCGTTGAAGGGATAATAAATCAAGGGTGGCCGCAACCGGCTGTAAATCATTGTGTGTTTGTATGTGTGTGTGTATGTGTGCCATTCCCGACCTGAGGGTAGTAGCACCCGAGTATGGGTAAGGTATTCGAAATGAACAAAATTAATCATTGTCAAAAACCTAACCCCCCCATTTACTCTTCCATACCTACAAACCTCTGGGGTCCGCGAGTTTAATTCCTGTGCACTTTCCTATATACATACTGTGTATATGTATGTGTATATAGCTATAAAGGTGTATATATTTATGTACTGTATGTATATATATATATATATATATATATATATATATATATATATATATATATTATTTATGTATATAAAATATACCCCTCCTCATTATGGTCTTGTCCTGCACGACAGTAACCATCTCCTCGCAATTTATCTAATGTCACTCCCCGCTTTTTCTTCCCACTACTTACATCTTGCTCACCCTTATCATTCCGGTTTCTTTTTAACATATAAAATAAAAAAAATACAACGAAATCCATCGCGGACACGACGATAATATATTACACAACGTGATGCCGTGTCCATACAATGATCGCATGTAAAATACACATAAATTGCTACCACCTGTCACTCACGTATAATGACGACTTATATTTATGACAATCTATGCATCCAAATTCTTTTATAATCGTATAAGTTCTAACTTATTAATATACTTAAACTTTTCAATTAAAAATGTATGTGTATTATGTTATGTATTAGGTACTGAGAATAGCTAGAGTGCATGGTTGTAATATTGTTAAAAAAAAAGGTTTCTATGCCTAGCTTCTATTTCAAGCCATTTATATTTTACTGAAATATTGAATAAAAAATAAATATATTATTATTGTTATTAAAAAATTGTATTGAAATTAAATAGGTAAACATAATATGCATTTCTATTAACCCAGTTAATTACTAACTAAAAAAATATGTATTAAATTTATATTGTGTTAACATAGCGCTGGTGTTAATGGTAACTATAATAAAATTTACTTAATTAAAAGAATTGATTTAAAAAAATATATTGGCACAACACACATTTTCATTCAACAAAACAAACTTTCTATTCCTAGGCATATAATGTTATATTGTACCTATCTAGTAAATGATGAAAAAAAAAAAATCATAATTGAAAATTTAAAATTAATTTCAAAATTTGTTCTTATTTAAATACAATAATTTAAAATTAAGCAATTTATTTATAATTTTATATTAAATTAAATAAATTAGAAAAATAATTTTCAATCACATAATATAAAATAAAATTATTATATAATATAATATAGTTAAGTATAATTCAAGTAGAATCAAATTAATAATAGATATACCTATGTAAATATTACCTAATGTAAACATTTTCTTATTGTAATATGATTGATTGTATAGAATAATATCATTTTAGTGTATAGCTTACTATCTAAAATATACCATAGAATTGTTATTTATCTATTCCTAAATAGTTGAGTATTGTTACATCTAAATATATTATATAATATAAATTGTAAAGTTGAGGACGGCATCTGTAGGTTACTGTAGGAACTATAATAATGTCAGAACTTTAATGTCTGTTAACTTTCTCGACTTCAAATTACATAGTTTTTTTTACTTAAATTTTACATACCTACTGGACAATAATTATTCACTATATAATATTATCTTTATGTTATAGTAGACACATTTATTATTTTATTTAAAATACTTATATAATAATGTACGTAGCTCGTAGTTAAGATATTTTATTCTAAAATGTAAAAGTAATTCACATTTTATTAAAATTATTGTTAATTTTAACAAAATAATTATTATTGGTATAATGCTATGTACTCAGAGTTATAACTAACTATAATTAGTTAAAATATATTTATATATATTTTATTAACCTTTAAATTATGTTATTAAAATTCATATTATTATAAATGAATTCAATTAAATATACTATAAAGTACCTATAAAGACTCCTTATTTTTAATTTCTTTAAAAAATATATCAACATTACTTAAATTTTTAATGAATAGTAAGTTTATAAAATACATAATATTATACTTAGTATTGTAGTAATATTAACTAAATATTGATAAGATTCAATTTTAAAAATAATAAAATATATTATTAACTGATTCTAACTTCTTTAGTAAAAATAATTCAAGATAATATTATGATAAAATTACACTAGAGACTGGACAATTGATTATTTAGATATCTATAAAATATAATATAATGATTATCTGAATTACATTAAATTACAATCTACTAATATTAATATTGCAGTATAGCCCACGATTTTATAAAACTAAAATGTAACCATAACACCTATAGGTACAATAGATACACACATATGCCTATCTTTATGATGCTGCACTCAATAAAAATTATCCCTCACTCCTCTCTCAAATATGAAAACCGAGTATTGTAAAATAATAGCCAAAATAATAAAAATAATAACACATTTCCATGACTTAAGCTTCCCTTTGTAGTTGCTTGACCATTCAACATCACGCCACGCTATGCTATGCACGTTCCCTATACGAAATTATATTATAAATACGATTTGAGAACAAACGAAAACACTTATTGTTAGTGGACTCCGCCGCCATTACGGTAGGAATATCAACAAGTCGCCTATATCGTAAAAATTTATCTGGCTGCACTTTTAGTTAACTAGCGAATTGAAAAACAGGGGGTTGCCACTATAATAATATAATGTACAAGGGTCTTCGCACCGTGTAGACACTAAACAAGTTATACTTATATATATTAAGCTGCTTTAAGTCACCTTTCCCGCACTCTGCAAGTATCAATAAAACTAGGTACTAGGAAAAGAATGGTTAGTCAGTAACTGAAGTCTATGACCAAACATATAAAATTAAGTATGAAATATTATTTTAAAAACGTCAATTAGTGACGTTATATCTATTATAAGCGTTTATTTTTAAGTAAAGTTTGTTTACCACCTTAAGTATTGATATAATAATAGCACGATTGCTTTAAAATTACGTGGATTAATAAAACATTTCTAAAATATATCTTATCAAAATTTATGAAAATTACTAGATTGAAGAAATAACTAAAAATATGGCCAAATCCGTGTAGACCTATTAAAATAAAATAATGGCCGACCATTAGGCTCGTACATGGTATATGATGTCGAGAACTGT